>NW_028270159.1:28724847-29024847 GCF_037043375.1 Chiloscyllium plagiosum | reverse complement strand
GTACTACTGACTACAGTTCTGAAAGATTTTGGTGTCATCACAATTGTTTCCCTATTTGCATCAACTGAAAATGTTCTTGCAAGAATATAATTATCATGTGGTTTAAGAATATTAATTGCAAAAAAATGCAGTTATCTCTGAATAAACCATATGTTCTTTTCCTAGTCAGCCCCATAGCGTTCAGATCCTTATCGTGATTTGACCTTTTAACATGTAACCCTAATCCAAGAAGAATATAATCCTAATTATTCATATACATTATCATGCCAGCACATGTTATAAAGTGCACACTATATGCAATGAATTACTTTAATGCAGATGGTGTTAGAAGCCTGGATATATTATGTGGATTGCGATATTTTTTTTAGAAATAGACAAGCAATAGAAATATTGATCCAAACATTAAAAAAATTATGTTTTTTAATGGGTCAGAGAACAAACCCAATTTTCCAAACACAGATAGATTGATATTGTGTAATGTCTTAAAAAGAAATGTTATTGTTGGATCAGAGCTTCCACACTATGGGAATAGTTAAGAATGGGATATTACATATTGAATAATGGTTGAATTGAAGATTAATCCACATGAATATAGAACGAACACAGCTCAAGCAGCTCACAGTCACCTCAGCTGTTGAGACTGTGCTCAGCCTTGTAATATGATAGAGACTGGATGTTAATGCATGTAAATGTCATCAATTTGCTCAGCACTTGGAGCATGAGACTACAATGAAGCTTTTAGTCAGTTCCTGGAGCCAGAAGTTGTCACACTGACATCTAGTGGTAACAATGACATTGGGGAAACCTTGATATAAGTGCAACAGGAATAGAAAGTAACAAAGAGACATGTATTTTAGATTTTTTCTAGAACTCACAATCTCAGCGCTTCTAAAGTGCTATAAAGCCAAATATTTTGAAAATGTAATCAGTGGGAGAGAACATGGCAGCCAAATTGTTCACTAATAGTAATGTATAAAGGCCAGCTAATCTGTTTCAGTGATGGTGGCTTGGCGATGAATATTAGCCAGCACACCAAGGAGAGTCATAGAGTCATACAGCACGGAAACAGACCCTTTTGTCCAACCAGTCCATACCAACCATAATCCCAAACTAAACTAGTTCCACCTTCCTGCGCTTGGCCCATCTCCATCCAAACATTTCTTATTCACGTACTTGCTTAGATGCTTTTTCAACACTGTAACTGCACCAACATCCACCATGTTTTCTAGAAGCTCATTCCACACATGAACCACTCTCTGTTAAAAAAAATGCGCCTTATCTTTTTTGTTTAAATCTTCCACTTCTCACTTTAAAAATGTGCCCCCTAGTCTTGAAATTCTCCACCCCGGGGAAAAGACACCTGCTATTCACCTTGTCTATACCTCTCATTATTTTATAAACCTCTGTAAGGTAATCTCTCAACCTTCTACGCTCCAGTAAAAAAATGTTCCACTAATAACTCAAACCCTCTATTCCTGACAACATCCTGATAAATCTCTTCTGAACTCTCTCCCGGGTGCCCAGAACTGGTTAGAGTATTCCAGAAGAGGCCTTACCAATATCCTGTACAACCTCAAAATGCCTGCTCTGCTCAAAAGAAGATCCATGGAATCTTTTACACTCGCCTGAAGGGAATGATGGGATTCTGAAATACCTATCACCCAAAAGATAGCACTTCTGACAGTGCAGCACTCCAATGCAGTTGAATGTGAGCATAGAGTTTATGAGGAGAAAGTGAGGACTGCAGATGCTGGAGATCAGAGCTGAAAATGTGTTGCTGGAAAAGCGCAGAAGGTCAGGCAGCATCCAAGGAACAGGAGAATCGACGTTTCGGGCATAAGCCCTTCTTCAGGAAGAAGGGCTTATGCCCGAAATGTCGATTCTCCTGTTCCTTGGATGCTGCCTGACCTGCTGAGCTTTTCCAGCAACACATTTTCAGCATAGAGTTTATGCCCATATCTTTGGAGTGGAATTTGAATGCACAAAGCTCTGACTCTGAGACAAAAAGCATTGTCACTGACCCATAACTAGTACCTTGTTGTTACTTATTAATTCAAGGCTTATCATTTAGTCAAGTGTTTCTGTTCATAATGAAAACGTAGCAATTGATAAATGTTGATCAGACCCTGAGATTTCGTTTCTGTATTAGCATTCACCGTTTTCATTTTGGGAAGCTGTAGCCCACATTCAATCGCTGCTGCTTTGATGTTGTATGTGAGCACATTGTAAACGCCATGTGGATTGTCTGGCAAAGTTGAGGCATTCCAGATGCTATTTCGAAAGTGTGCATACAGTGAGATGAAGCTTATCCACTAAATTTTGAATTTAGTGTCGAAAATAATTCTTTCATAAGTAAAACAATTTGCAGGTAATTGATGATATAATTGTGTGACCAATTAAGTCATCATGTCTTTTTCTGTCTATATTTAAAAATTTAGAAATGTTTGTGTCTTGTAGTTCATGATTCTAGGGTGACACGAAGCATTAGCAGCAATTTAGCAGTATTTACAGTGTGATCTCTATTTAACAGCATAATGGCTATTTCTGGCTTTCCTACCATTAGATGGCAGACATAATGCATAGCAGAGAGGTGTTACATCTTGATGGTACATCTTAATACACTCCCGTATTACCACTCAATTTCCTCCTTCAAACCAAAATGATAATGTTTGATGTCGGTACCATGCTTTATCTCATCAAACTCCATTGATCCACTGTTGAAGTACACAGACCGTTGTTATGTATGACTTCTTTTGCTGCAGATAGGCCATTGTGAAATGTGCTATGCATTGGCCTGTGTATCAGATATACAAATTTTGAAGGGGGAAAAGGAGACTTAATTTCTGACATGTTCCTACTGATTTATGTTATGTAGTGAAGATGTCATGTAGCTGAAGCATTTAAGTACAGCATTATGCTCAGAAATTATTGACATTTTTTGAGAAAAGTGATCAGCTGGACAAGTGAGTAGTGCAGATTTTGTCTTAAAGGTAAATGGATTACCACTTCTGGGGAACCAATGGCCTAGAAGTTCTATTGCAAGACTATTAATTCAGAAACTGAGGTAATGTTTGGGAGAAACTGATTCAAATCCCACCATAGAGTCATAGAGTCATATAGCATGGAACCAGACCTCTCAGCCCAACCAGTCACAGTATATGGTAGAATTTGAATTCAATAAAAATCTGGAATTGAATGTCTAATGGTGACCATGAAAGCATCACTGGGTGGGACAAAAAAGCTATGTGGTTCATTATATGAATTTCTAAAGTAAAGTTAAAGTACAGCCACAGCTGCTGAACAGAACAGTTAAGAGACAGACTGTTCCAAAATTAATAGAAGTAACAATTGGCTGCTGAATGGATACCTGAGTTTTGGTTGCTGTTTCGACAGCAATTCAAATTTAACCAATTCACTTCATGCCCAGGATACTCGAACCCAATTGAATTTGAATTGATAATGTTGGACCAATGACAGGGTATGATGTTAGGGGGTATAAAACCAGGACATTTTGAAAATTTGGTCAGAACAACTGCAATAGAGCCGGAGAGCTAACTGCTCATCTAATGTCTTACTCTCAAAGAAATAAGAAGGCACTCTGCAATAAAAAGTACCTTTTCTTGTAGAAGACACATGGAGATCAGCAGATGAAAGATTGAAGACAGTGGAAAAGACAGAGACTGTGTGGACTTGAGATTATGTTAATGTAATGTTTAATAATTGAGTTATTAGAGCAGCATTTTTATAGAGTTGGGGGTCAGACAGTAATTAGTTAAGAAAAAGTGTTCATTTTGTTAACAGTTTTGTTTAGTGTTCACTATTAGAGTTCGGAAAATACATTGTTATTTTTCTTTAAGTAGTGGAAATTCAGAGTTCTCTTTCACTCACTCACATTTTAACAGATTACAAGCCAAGCTTTTCTGGGTGTTTGGTTTTAATTAACAGAGTGATTTGACCTCCGTGTCATAATAGTTATTGTCCTTACCTGGTCTGACCTATATGTGACTCCAGACCCACAGCAATATGGTTGACTCTCTATCACCCAATGAACAAGTGATGGCAGGTAAATGCTGGCCTAGCCAGCAGTACCCACATTCTGTGAATAAATAAATAATTTCAGATAAATACAATTCTGATCCAACAAGTGAATTCCAATATGGCAAATGCCTTTCCATTTATGTGCCATTTAAAACAAACGATAACATACTAAAAACATCTCACCAATCATATTCCAGTTGTGCATCATTTCTTGTGCAGTATTGAATCATGTCAATCTGTTGGCTAATTCATCCTCCAGGTATTTATTGAAACATGTTTCAGCCTTTTATTCATTCTGAAAATTCACTTGGGGCAAGTTGAGTTGTATGACTATTGTGTCATGACCACAGTTTGTTGGCTTCAGAAGCTATGACGTAGTACAGAAGCCCTGCAAATCGTTACAACATTCTCTTATTGAGGTGTAGCAGTGTCACCTCAATTACTGAGTAATGAACCAATCAGGATTTCACAGTGCTCTAATCTTACTTAGAATCATAGAGTCATAGAGATGTATAGCATGGAAACAGATCCTTCAGTCCAATCCATCCATGCTGATCAGGTATCCCAACCCAATCTAGTCCCACCTGCCAGCACCTGGTCCATGTCCCTCCATACCCTTCCTATTCATATGCCCATCCAAATACCTCTTAAATGTTGCAATTGTACCAGCCTCCACCACGTCCTCTGGCAACTCATTCCATACACATACAACACTCTGTGTGAAAAAAGTTGCCCCTTAGGTCTCTTTTATATCTTTCCCCTCTCACCCTAAACCTATGCCCTCTAGTTCTGGACTCCCTGACCCCAGGGAAAAGACTTTGTCTATTTATCCTATCCATGCCCCTCATAATTTTGTAAACCTCTATAAGGTCATCCCTCAGCTTCCAACACTCCAGGGAAAACAGCCCCAGCCTGTTCAGCCTCTCCCGATAGCTCAAATCCTCTAACTCTGGCAACATGCTTGTAAATCTTTTCTGAACCCTTTCAGGTTTCACAACATCTTTCCAGAATTGCACGCAATATTCCAACAGTGGTCTAACCAATGTCCGTGCAGCCACAACATGACCTCCCAACTCCTGTACTCAATACTCTGACCAATAAAAGAAAGCATATCAAATGCCTTCTTCACTATCCTTTCTACCTGTGACGCCACTTTGAAGGAGCTATGAACCTGCACTCCAAGGTCTCTTTGTTCAGCAACACTCCCTAGGACCTTACCATTAAGTGTATAAGTCCTGCTAAGACTTGCTTTCCCAATATGCAGCACCTCGCATTTATCTGAATTAAACTCTATCTGCCACTTCTTAGCCCATTGGCCCATCTGGTCAAGATCCTGTTGTAATCTGAGGTAACCTTCTTTGTTGTCCACTACACCTCCAATTTCAGTGTCTCTGCAAACTTACTAACTATACCTCTTATGCTCACATCCAAATCACTTATGCAAATGACAAAAAGTAGGAGCTTACTTCCTCAAAGGTAGTGTGCAATGTTGCTACCAACTACGTTGCAGCTCTACTACAGTAATATCTGGGAAGCAAATTACCTGTGTCAAAAATGTAAGAATTTGTCTCTCAACAATTGGGTCTTTGAGTGCTCTATGCCTCATTAAGCAGTTTGCTTAGCTGAATAGTACGTTTGCAATGCAGAGTGATGCCAACAGCACGGGTTCAATACTCGAGCTGAGGTTGCCATGAAGTACTCTCATTCACAACCTGTACCCTCACCTGAGGCATGGTGACCCACAAGTTAAACCACCATCAGTCATGTCTCTCTAACAAGAATACAGCTGAATGGTCCAGTAGGACTATCTTTACCTTAACTTCATTGTCAAGGTTCTTCACACAAAGGGTAATGGAAAAATGGAAACTGTTCTCCCAATTGTAGATCATTTTAGGTTGCAAGAGATATGTTGCTAAGTTGAAGGTGAAACAATTAAGGTATGGATCAACCATTTTCTGAATGGTGGAGTAGGCTTGAGGCACTGAGTGATCTTTTCCTGTTCCTATAATCCCATGTTTGCACCTGTGTATTGCACCCAGCTGAAAGAGCTAATAATGTTATTGGACTAGGTAATCCTGAGATCCAGGCTAATGTTCTGGGGAGCTGAGTTCAAATCCCACCAAGGCAGATGATGAAATTTGAATTCAATAAAAATCTTGTTTTCAAAGTTAGCTCTAATGGTGACCATTAACCACTGTTGATTGTCTCAAAAAACATTTGGTTCACGAATGTCCTTTAGGAAGGAAATCTGCCAGAGCCACAGCAAGATGTTTCATTTTCACTGGGATTAGGGATGTACAATACATACTGCCTTAGCCAGTGACATCCATATCCCTTGAACAATATTAATTAATGTTGCTTTTTCAAATGCTATTTTTAAATTAACAAGTTTTGATTTGTTAACCATGTTAACCATCTTTGTTCAGAGAGCCTATTTCATTTGCTTAACATAATTTGATTTTTCACTAACGGTCCCATTTCATTTTGCTTCTTTAGGTCATTGCATTTCATTTATTTACAGACATTTAACAAACAGTTAGGTGATTTGTTAACACAGATTGAGTGGACTGTCAGTCTAGCCAGTTGATACATTATTTTTAAAAAACATACAGAATCAGAAGATTTTACAGCATATCTTTGCCGTTCTTAGATTGGATGATAGGTGGATGGAAGGCACATCACTTCGTGAAATGATTTAAAAAGAAAAATGCCATAGCTGAGAGTCCAAGGAAGAGTTAGCAATTGGAAAATACATCCATGTCCTGAACATCAGGAATCATTACAAAATTAGCAACTACAAAATTACTGAACATTTAAAGGCAGGAGAACACAAATTCAACAGATTATCTCAAAGATTTTGAATAGATGTGTTCCTTGTTTGAAGAAATAAATGGATAAATAAGCTAAAAAGAATCTTAGTTATCGTGCTATAAAGTAATTGTCGAGTGCATGCTGCTAGTTGGTCAGCTCCAAGAACACACTATAGTCTGAAACATTAATATCGAGAAAGAACTGGATTTTTGTGTAACAAGTGGGAATCACACATAACACACCTTGCAGCTCATGGGTGAATTATCTTAAGAAACATTTTAAGCCTGTATTTAGTATGGGAGGAAAAGTTACTAATCTGGCAGAGGATATTTGGAGTGGAGGACGACTAATTGCTATTTAGACTTGTTGATTATGACACAGATGGTCTTTTTGATATTGATGAAATTGTGTCCTTTTTATGTACTCAGACACTATGATTATATTCATTACAAAGGCAGCAAAATAAAGAACAGTTAATAGTTTCATTCCTGAAAGGGAGAAGAGAATAGCTGTTGCCTTTGGAAAATCCAAGAGTCTTCTCCAAAAGCTTACATTGCAATAATATTGATAGCCAACTGTGCAGAGGAAGAATTGAACCAAAGGAACAATCTTTCTTTCTAAAATTCATAATGGTACAACTGGACTGTGGGTAACAATGTTGCTATCCACAGATGGAATAAAGGATCAAAAGGAGGAGAAAACAAAGTTGCACCTGAGCAAATTATAGACAGGCCTTTGCATAGGTCAATACTCCATCAATGACCTAGACTGGGGCTTTTGAGTCTATTTAGGTGCTATAATACTACAAACAGTGCTGGTCAGAAAGCTGCACAAGCTTTTAATGGGCTGAACAACCTTAAATTTTAAATTATATATTTCATTTGGTCAACATTTAATTTGGCACTTAACTTGATATTAAATAGCTGTAAATTAAAAGTGGATATGTTTTACTTGTATTATTCTAGTCCTAAATCCTGTAGGCAATGTTACAATTTTCTACCAGCTATTGCATATAATGGTGCACACATCATCTGCATGACATTTTTGTTCCCAAATATTGAGCATTTTATACAACAGTGTTGCTTTAAAATGATGTGGCATACACATGTCTAAGCAGCATGGACAGTTAAAGTTATATTGACTAATATTTTCATCATTTAGACTTGCAATTATTCATACATTTTGGTTTCTGATTTCTTAATAATTGACTAATTTACCTATCAATTATTCGCACTGTATAGAGGTGGTGCGATGCAGTTCAATGAAAGAGAATGAGAATTATTTTCATTTTACTAATTAGTGTTATGACATAGAAACATATTAAAAGATAGTTTTCAAAATGGAAATTTCCAATCTTGTTTCATTAGTTATCACCAAAACCACTTCCAGAGTAATTAAGAAAGATTGCTGTATTCTGTTACCTCCTGTCACTTCAATTCACAGGAGCATAACATCTAAGGGTCACCTTGACAGAGCAAGGCCATAAAGTTAGAAATCTACTGTAAAGTCGTAGCGATGTAACAGCATGGAAACAGACCCTTCGGTCCAACTCGTCCATGCCAACCAGATATACCAACCCCATCTAGTCCCTCCTGCCAGCCATTACAACATTAATGTTTGTTGGATAAAAACTGATTAATATTGTTCATCTCATTTCTGGGAAAAAGCTACAGAAATTAAGCTGACTTTTCTTCCTCTTTCAGATGCTGACATATTTGTTGTTACTTTCCAGAGTTTTGTACAGAAATATCATCAAAAATTAGCATCTATAATTTGAAATAATTCTTTGGGGGAAAGTAAAGATTGATATTCAAGAGAAATATTCTCTCCATGCAGTTAAATGTAAAATGAATTTAAGAAACATATTGATGCAGGTAGAGATGAGTTTAATGGGACAAGAATAGAAAAAATGGAGTGGCATTTTCCCAGTAGTTGTATGACAGGTCAGTTAGGAATATTTGGTGACAATGGCAGAAATGGCATTCTCAATATTGAGAAAGAAAAGTCTGATAGAGCAAGCAAGGTTTGAACTGTGGGTTGAGAATCTCACTAGTGTGTGAAGAGAGGTCTGTTTGCATGCATGTCACTAATCTTGCTTCATTGACATGAATTTCCTGATTCTCCCACATGCCAGAAAGAAACTATTTTTACAATTCCCAACAATCTTTGACTTTAGGAAAGTCAGAGTAACTGGCTACTGGAGCTCACTGTTTTTTGTACTGTGATTCCTTTGTTAAAATGTTGTTTATTTCCTGTATTGCCTTAATTTTAATGTAAGCTCATCCAGTGACAGAATCGTCTGAGCATTGAAATTAGATGAGGCAATGATGAAATGCTTTTTGTTCTGATGCTTTTGGAACAGGTAGAAGTACATAAGAGGATGATGAGAGAGGATTCAATGAGCGCAGACCTTTTGCAAAATGTCTCAAGGTCTAGATCAATCAGTGGATTGACACCTCAGGGTATATGCTTCATCGGTAGCAAATGCCAGCAACTGCACCTGCTCACCCTCCTCCCTCCCCCATCCATGGAGGTTGGCATCAGGCACACACCAGCCTCTCTGCAACTGAATAGTGCATTTCCAATTACAGTCTCCACTTTAATGCTGCAGTTTGGAGCACACTGGCACCTTTCATTGTGATGCTGCTGCCAGGATATTTTGTGTGTAGGGCCATGCATCCATCATACGATAACAGAATCCTTACAGCGTGGAAGCATGTCATTCAGTCCATTGAGTCCACACTGACCCTCCGAAGAGCATTTGACTGAGACCCAACACACTACCCAACCCTGTAACCCTCCATTTCCCATGGCTAATCCACCTAGCCTGCACATTCCTGGATATGATGGGCAATTTAGCATGGCCAATCCACCTAACTAGGCCAGTCAGCAGCTTGGGATGGTTAGGGTCAGGAGATCTGTACCTCCAACGTCCTGATTGTGGACCACAGTGAGTCATGCAGGTCCAATGTAACCATTCTGAGGATTTATGATATGTCAGAGCTGCAGAGATCTGTCAGGAGTCTCCTCCCCCATTGGATAGGACAAGCTTTCCAAGGTAGATGGGCCACAATCAGAGTAGAGGGTCTCTTCATTGAAAGTCAAAGGGTGCATTATCATGATCTAGTGCTGTAGTGGGTACATTGGCAATTCATTTGTGGGGTTTGGAAGCATTATGCTGGGATCCGGGTTGAGGGGCAATAGTTCTGAAGGCAGGCAATACAAACTCGTGTAAGGGATGCTGTAGGTGATCATTGATAGTCACTACCATTGTGGGGAAACCTGCTCATTCATGTTTGTGTGACTAAGCTGTCTATCTGGGACTCAGGCAGTAAAGTGGGAGAAATATCAGTTAGATAAAAGAGTTTGGTGGGAATTTGGGTAAGATAAAGCCAATGGGGTTGATGAAGAGCATGAGGCAGATAGGAATATGAAGGACAGAGTAGATATTTAGATTGACATGTTGAGCCTGTGACTCATCATGTGAAGCTGTACCTGTGCTGCCTTCCATCCTCATCCAAGTGCCAAGTGCACAATCAAGATGAAAAATTGCTGCCAGCACTCCTTGAGTGGACAGAGTAAATGTTTCTTCTTCTTTGAGAGAGTGGACTCTACGTGTGTGCAATGTGAGGAGAAAGTGAGGTCTGCAGACGCTGGAGATCAAAGCTGAAACTTTATTGCTGGAACAGCACAGCAGGTCAGGCAGCATCTAGGGAACAGAAGATTCGACGTTTCGGGCACATGCCCTTCTTCAGGAATCAGTGTGTGCAATGTGAGACTTGCAATAACATTAAACAGGCACTCACATATTACATGTTAAAGATATCCTTTATCACGTGTGTAGCTGTATGTGGAACTCATACATTGACCACTGTCTCGATTAAAAGTCTCAGCCACTAAACCTTGACCACATCATTCAACATTGTAGATTAACTTAAATGAAGACTGTGAAACACAAATGATGCTAGTTGAACTGTAAGGATTCACCTCCGTTCCAAAAGTTGCAATCACCTTCCAATGCTTTGTAACCTACACAAGGTGCAGGAGCAGCTCACTTCACACCTTGCTCTATAAAATGCCTGCACCATTAACCTGTGTATAATGCTGCCTTCCTTGGGTATTGTGGAGATTGTGGCTGAGGGGAGAATTTCTCATTGTTGCTACTACATTTACAATGTCCTGATGCTGCTGGACCAAATGGTTGGAGCAGCATTCAGCAGCAATGTGCAAGTTCCATGTAAAGCATCCCGTTGGCCCTCCTATCAGAGACCCGGGGGGGTTCCCGATGTTTAGAGGATGCCATTTAAAAATGACTGTGGATTGATCATATTACTCAGGAGCTACTTTGTTTCTGATACTGCTGACATAGGTTCATTGGAACCGTCAACAACAAACCAAGGCACAAAGTCTGATGTCTCTGTGGTCGCTGTACTAACAGCATCAATAGGAGAAGATGGGGAGCACAGGTGCCTGGAAGCTCAGAAGCAGAATCAATCTGCGGGTGATGTGGTGCAGCCTCCTAATATGGAGTTTCCAAAGGCATTCCCCTGGTGCACAAACATGCAGGAGATCCAGAGTGGCTTATCTTCCCTGGATACCTTCCAGCCAAGTGAGGGATAGTGGTGCTAGACTCTGTTTAGAGCTGGTGATTAGACCACCATATCATGATGCTATATAATCATATCATGGCTGCAACATTACACCCTCTTCCACGGGGGACAACAAAGGCCATAACATATTGTTATGTCTGAGGGTTTGTTACAATTGAGACAGAAAATGCCATTAATCCTTGGATTCTTTGCTCTGGACAGCTGGAGGAGGAACCGTGGCCATGGGATGGATGATGGAGATGCCTGAAAGTTGTAGGATTGTGCTGAGTAAGAATGTTCTAGAGGAGGATCCAAGATGGTGGTGATCTAAGAAGATCGCACTGCAGAGCTCCACATCGCAGCACAAGCAGGATGAACCTTCAACCCACCCAACCTGGACCATCGCGATACTTGGGACACTGGAAAGATTGTGGAGTCCCAAGAAATTTCTAAAAATTAACTTACCTGCGTTTCCAGCCATCCAGAGATCCTGAAAAAGGGAGGAGGAACATACAAGGCCTGGGCCCAGCCTGCATGGTCTTCAGAGTCAATTGCTTTCCAAGTCCTGGTGAATGAGCTCACTAAATCTCACGAGATGTTGGGGAAACAGATTGAAGAGAAGCTGGCTCCAATCTCTCTCATACTGCAGAAGGGTAAGCAGCAGCTGGGAGACCTGGAGAAGAGGACGGATGAGGTGGAGCATAGGGTCACAGTGATGGAAGCTAATGCCAGGTCATCCAAGGATAGGATCCAAGCCCTGGAGACACAAGTCCATAATTTCCGTGACCAAGTGGATGATCTTGAGAACAAGGGCAGGAGAAAAAACATTTGGATCATCGGTCTGCCTGAGGGTAAGGAAGGTGAGCTGCCTATGGAATTTGTTGAGGATTGGCTGCCGAAATTCCTTGACTTGGAGGCTGACACGAGAGGATTGTAGATAGAGAAGGCTCACTGCATCACGGCGTGGAGATTGGGTTTAGGGCAATGTCCTCGTCCTCTCCTGTTGCGGTTCCATCATTACCGGGATAAGTAGAGAGTCATGGAGGCGTCCAGAGTCCAGGGGAAAGATCTGAAGGCCCTGATTTATGAGGGCTGTAAGATTATGTTCTTTCAGGACTTCTCAGCGGTGGTGATCCAGAAACGAAACTCTTACGATGGTGTCAAGAGAAGACTGAGGGAGCTTGGGATTCAGTACTCCCTGAGGAATCCAGCGGTGCTTTGGTACACCTTAGATGGATCCATACATCTCTTTGACAGGTGAGAAGGCAAGAGACTTTGTGGACAAATTAACCTAATTTGAACAATTTTAATATATAAATAGTGTTGTTTGGGTATGTCTTTGTTGTTTTGTAAAAGAAACGGAGGAAATCCGGTTGGAGCTTTATTTTTCTTTTTTTTCCTCTATTGATAATAGTTTGGTTTAAACTATGTTTGGCAGCGGTTGAGATGTACATTTTCAATTTCTAAATTAGGATATTTCAAAGGATGGGTGGGATATTGATTCCTTTATTAAAATTTTTTCTTTTTTCATATTGATATTCTACGGTGTGTTTACTCTTTTCTGCTTGTGTTTGTGGTGCGGCTCTAGCTGGGAGAAGTAAAGATGATTCATACAGTCATGACTGTCTCCCATCATCTCTGAGAGAGGCCAATATTTCACTTATTCTTAAAAAAGGGAAGGACTCAGAAGACTGTGCTTCATACAGGCATATCTCGCTCTTAAGTGTGGTCTTTAAAATCCTCTCTAAGATGCTTGCGTTAAGGCTGGAGATTGTGTTACCTTCTATTATTAAAGAGGATCAGATGGGCTTCACAAAGGGCTGCAGATTCTCCAATAATGTTTGGAGGCTGCTTAATGTAATTCAAGCATATCAACAACAGTCAATACAGGGATTGGTGATTTCTCCAGATGCAGAGAAGGCATTTGACTGAGTTTAGTGTGGAGGTGTAGTGGACAGCAAAGAAGATTACCTCAGATTACAACAGGATCTTGACCAGATGGGCCAATGGGCTGAGAAGTGGCAGATGGAGATTAATTTAGATAAATGTGAGGTGCTGCATTTTGGGAAAGCAAATCTTAGCAGGATTTATACACATAATGGTAAGGTCCTGGGGAATATTGCTGAACAAAGAGACCTTGGAGTGAAGGTTCATAGCTCCTTGAAAGTAGAGTCGCAGGTAGATAGGATAGTGAAGGTGTTTGGTATGCTTTCCTTTACTGGACAGAATATTAAGTACAGGAGTTGGGAGATCATGTTGCGGCTGTACAGGACATTGGTTAGGCCACTGTTGGAATATTGTGTGCAATTCTGGTCTCCTTCCTATCGGAAAGATGTTGTGAAACTTGAAAGGGTTCAGAAAAGATTTACAAGGATGTTGCCAGGGTTGGAGGATTTGAGCTATAGGGAGAGGCTTTACAGGCTGTGGCTGTTTTCCCTGGAGCTTTGGAGGCTGAGGGGTGACCTTATAGAGGTTTATAAAATTATGAGGGGCATAGAGAGGATAAATAGACAAAGTCTTTTCCCTGGGGTGTGGGGGTCCAGAACTAGAGGGCATAGGTTTAGGGTGAGGGGGAAAGATATAAAAGAGACTTAAGGGGCAACTTTTTTCACACAGAGAGTGGTATGTGTATGGAATAAGCTGCCAGAGGAAGTGGTGGAGGCTGGTACAATTGCAACATTTAAAAGACATTTGGATGGGTATATGAGTAGGAAGGGTTTGGAGGGATATGGGCCAGGTGCTAGCAGGTGGGACTAGATTGGGTTGGGATATCTGGTTGGCATGGACGGGTACATCTTTATGACTCTATGACTCTATGAGTGGCTGTACCTTTTCTATACTGGAGCAGTTTGGTTTGAGCGAAGTCTTTACAAGATGGGTAAAGGTTTTCTACAGCGGCCCTCTCGCAGTAGTCATCACCAACGGGACACGATCAAGAAATTTTAATATGTTTAGGGACAGCCCTGCCAGCTGCTTTTTAATAAATGTTGGTGACTGAGCCATTGGCGGAGGCCATTCATGGGGATCCCAATATACTAGCTCCAGAAGTGGGGTCAAAATTACATAAGATTTCATTGTATGCAGACGATGTCCTAATTTTTTTGACAAATCCAGCAGTTTCAGTGTCCTGCCTGATACAGTGCATTCACGCGTTAGGCGCTTTTTCAGGTTACAAGATCAGAGTTTATGTCTATGGGTGGTCTTACGAAGGAGCTAGGTTTTGAGGGTGACTGTGGATACCCATTTAGGTGGTCACAGGGGAGTTTCGTGTATTTGGGCATATTCATTACTCCAGTTCTGGATCGACTGTTCAAAGCCAATTTTATCCAATTATTTGATAAAAGTAAACAAGACCTTCAAAGATGGGAGGCACTTCCGGTCTCATGGTTGGGTCGGATAGTGCTTATTAAGATGGATATTCTCCCTCATTTGCTATAACCTATATGGATGTTCCCCCTGATTTTCAATAAACAAACACTCAGGAGACTGAATGGCTAGTTCAGCCCCTTTATTTGGCAACAAAAGTGGCCCCTCATTAAATTAGCTAAACTGCAACTGCCTCACAGATTGAGGGGAGTGGACCTTCCGGACATTAAAAATTACCAAATAAGCTCGCGTTTGACCTACATGAATGATTGGGTTTGTGGAGATCCTCTTTCAATATGGCTAGATATCGAAGCCTCCAGGGCAAGATGCCCTCTTACCAGTTTGCCATTTTTGGACAAAATGAGGACAGTTAGGGAATATTGCCATAACCCAAGAATCTTCAATACTGTTAAAGCATGGAGGGCAATTCAGCAGATGGAAGGCAATATTGGCAAAACATCTTCATTTACACCTTTAGTGGGTATGCCGGGATTTCAACTGGGGATGATAGATTCAGGATTTAAATGTTGGGCAGTTAGGGGTGTATCTTGCATGGGCGATTTATTTGAGACATAATGATGTCCTTCAATCAGTTGGTACGGAAGTACGAGTTATCTAATAGCGACCTCATTCGATTTTTTTCAAGTTAGGGATTTTATTCAAAAACAAACTACACTTTTGACTGATCCCTACAAATCTGACATACAGAGGAGGGTGCTAAGGGCTAAGAGTACACTTTCTGTCAGTACTTTATATCGTCAATTGGGGGGTGCCCACTCAGATAAGTTTGATCAACTCTGCAGGGTGTGGGAGAGAGAGCTGGGTGTTGAAGTCTCCTCAGAGGCATGGGAGGATATTTGGGAGAATGCAAAGAAGATATCAATTTGCAATAGGACCCATGCTTTACAGTTGAAGATTCTCCACAGGGTCCACTTGGCTCCAGACCATTTGTCAAAATTTAAACCAGGGGTATCTTCAGCATGT
Source organism: Chiloscyllium plagiosum (assembly GCF_037043375.1). Taxonomy (NCBI): domain Eukaryota; kingdom Metazoa; phylum Chordata; class Chondrichthyes; order Orectolobiformes; family Hemiscylliidae; genus Chiloscyllium; species Chiloscyllium plagiosum. Next base: position 29,009,059 of record NW_028270159.1, on the reverse strand, counting down.
CCCAATGGCAAGGCCTGTATGGACAATCTTACCCATTGTCTTTGGTCTTACGATAGGCTTCAAACATATAGGAGCGCTGTGGCAGGCACAATGGAGAGGATTTTGGGTGTAAGGGTGGAGAAGAACCCAATCTCTCTCCTTTTGGCCCTGCCCACTGTATTCCCTGCAGAAAAGAAAAATCTTTTCAATATTCTCAAGCTCTTGCAAGACAGTATATCTTGCTAGGTTGGATATCCGAAAACCCCCCAGGCCTGTCGAATTGGCGGAAGATTGTTATGGAGCATATTCCCTTGGATTTGATCACAAATATGGTAAACCACAAAACTGAGAAGTTTTATAAATCATAGCAGCCCTTTTTGGAATACTTGGACACGGATGTATCTGCCACACTCATAAGGGCTTTTATATAGCCGTAACAATTGTGTTTTACGAGTCCAATACCCAGGGAGGAGGAATTGTGAACGTATGAGCAATTTGATTGGCTGGGCTGAGTTATTACTATTTATCAGTTTGTTGTTGGTTATCATTTATTTTGTTAGTTAAATCACCAGTTTGGGATTTTTTATTCTATACTTTTCTATATATGTTTATACATTTGTACATGAGGATGGGTTGGGTTTTATTTTAACTTGTGTTGGTTTTTTTTGTATTGTTTTGTACTTGTAATACAGTGCTGACCCCGGAATCCGAACGCTCTATTGTTCAAACAAATTGGAATCTGAACAATTATTTTGAGAAAATTTTGTCCTAAAATCCGAACACATTTTCAGAATCCGAACACAACGTATTGTTCAGGTCGCACATTGTTTGTTCAGTTTGTCCCGGGAAGTAGTCATGAAAGCATCTCTCGTGTGTCCATCACTAGTTTACCTCATGTTTTCACCTTGATTTGTGCTGTTTTTTTAATTATCACCCTTGTGCGTTCACCATAGCCCGCTCCTTCCTTCCTCCTCTCCAGCTTCCACATGCACCATTAGCACTCCTCACGAAGGTAAATGAAGTTATTTTCATGTTAATACATTTATTTCTTGTTTTTATTATTATTACTTGATATTTAGGTAATTTACTCATCTTATTTTACCTTAGCCATGTGTATTTGCAGTTAAAAGTGTCTTGAATTTTTTTTTGTTGAGTCCAGAAACGGATTAATTCGCTTTCCATTATTTCTTATGGGGAAAATAATTTCGGTATCTGACCTTTTTGCAATCGGAACAGCCTCCTGGAACGAATTAAAGTCGGATTCCGAGGGACCACTGTATTAAGAGATCTATTTTTCCAGCAAAAATATATTTTAAAAAAAATGTCATTCTACAGACAGAACAGTGCCTTCAAAATCCTGCAGCACGGCACCATCAGTCGGAGTAACATAGGCGGGATTAAAGCAGAGAACTGCAGAAGCTGGAAATCTGAAACAGAAACAGAAATTGCTGGAGAAATTCAGCAAGTTTGGCAGCATCTGTGGAGACAGAAACAGAGTTAATGTTTCAAATCCAGTCACCTTGCTTCAGAGAAGGAGCTGAAGAAGGGTGACTAGACTCGAAACATTAACTCTGTTTCTTTCTCTAGAGATGCTGCCAGGCAGGCAGGATTTCTCAGTGAACCTCATTCACTGAGTGGCTTAGCGTCATCTTTCCCTGACTATAAATGGTTTGATGCTGTTGAGGCCAGCATTCTCTGTATAAGCCCAACTGCAAGGGCAGCCGAATGGTTTGATCTGTCAGTGCAATTCATGCTGTTTAACAACAGTTAAAGTTACAAATGAACTGAAACCTTTGCAACATGCAGTGCTCCCTTGTTCAATCCTGAAAAGGTTTCATGTTGGTATGGGTGCTATGGAAAGGATACTTATCATTCAGACAGGGTTAGGACACTGTGTGGCACTAAGCAGGGCTAATCTCTGTACCTTCGTTCTTGTACCTTACACCTAACAGACATTCACTCACACAGTTGATGATGCAAGGTGAACAGATGCTTACAAATGCGAGAATGTATTTACAATGATGTTTCACCTGTGCCATTTAGGTGAAAGTTTTGTATTCCTTTTTCCTCTCACTCTACCAAGTCCAGTCCCATGGTCTGCAGCTGGGCTGGAGGGAGCCTGCCCTATCCTGGAGCCTGTTGACACTGGGGTTTTAGGCAGGTATTCCCAGACGACATGCTATCTGTATCCAGATGTAAGCTTGACCTCCTTGGCTTGAACTTCACAAAGTTGAGGGTGGCAGGCAGGCTGAAAATGATGGAACTGTGCACCTCTGGGATGTCTTGAGAGGCGAGTTTTGGCTGACCTGTAGGTGACTCCTCCTCTGGTTAGGAGCCTACTTGCATTGTGCTATCTCCTTATGAGGAAGGGACAGCTGAATGAGGTCCAGGTCCCTTGCCCTCGTATTGCCATGCTGGGGGTGCTGAGTTTCAATTCAGCTTCCTGAATGCCTTCAACAAACCTGTCTGTTGCTCCTGTGTCTGTTCATGAGAATGAAGTTATGAATGGCCAACACATGGAATCCTCTCCTGTCTGGGGCTGAAGAGGTCCTTGTCCGTGGCAGTCCTCTCTCAGCCAGTGTTAAATGAGATGAAGAAACTTAGAGAACGACAGCATGAATTTTATACCATCAAGGAAAACTCTACAAGTGTAGGACCCAATGTGAAATCCTAAGGCCCAACAAAAAATGTAATAAAGTTGAGACCCAATCTCACACATAATTGAAATGGATACTGAAAAGCAAACGAGTCCATATTTGACTTATACCTGACCTGGAAAACTAGAAAAACATAATAACAAATCCATGAGAAATATCAAATCAAACAAGACAAGGTAACAATAAAAAGCATAGCAACTGAAACACCAGAAGCAACAGGTACAACATCTCCTGAGCATGGTGTCAACTCATTACTGAGAACAAAGAATGCCTAATCTACACTATGGAGGAACAATATCTTACCATCCAAACAATACCATGAATGCTATTTTTCTTTTGGAAAGAAAATTGAGCCTATTTCAAAACTTTCATAGTGTATATTTAGAATGGAATTATAACAAATAGTGTCACCGTGAAGTCAAAGATTGAAGACAGTTTTGACTTTATTTTCTCCTCAGTCACAGTGTCATAGAATCATATAGCATGTAAATAGGGCGTTCGGCCCAACTCATCCATGCCACCATGTTTCCTAAACTGGATTAGTCCCATTTATCTGTGTTTGGCCCATATTCCTCCAAATTTTTCTGAATCATGTACCTATCCAAAAGTCTTTTAAATGTTGTAATTGTACCCACTTCTACTACTTCCTCTGGCGGCTCATTCCATACATCCATCATGCTCTGTGTGAAAGGTCTCTTTTAAATCTTTCCCCTCTCATCTTAAACCTATGCCCTCTAGCTTTGTACTCCCCTACCCTGGGGAAAAGACTTTGTCTATTCACCCTATTGATGCCCCTCATGATTTTACAAACCTTTATAAGGTCACCCCTCAGCGTCTGATACTCCAGGGAAGAAAGTCCCAGCCTATTCAGTTTCTCCCTAAAACTCAAACCTCCAATCTCAGTAATATAAACTTTTTTGCACCATTTCCAGTTTAACACATCCTACCAGTTTGTCTTGAACCTAACCTCTCACAGAAACATCATACCACACTATAATTGAAATTGGACTATGGAGGGACTCATTGACTGTTTCACCATTATGCTTAAAAATTGTAATTTTAAAAGATTACACATATTCAAACAAAGGGCATATTTGTTTATTTTTGATTTCTAAAAAATTAATCTGCTGAAATACAGCTCAATTTTCCAAGGGATGATGTTCTGCAATCATGATTACTGTGCCATTACCTCATATCATTTCATTACTGGGAGGGTGTATGAAAGACAGCTGTTCACATCTTCGTGACACTAAATCTTTCATCTGATGCAGACATTCTCCAGTGACTAGTTTCTCATGAATCCTGCTGTACAGTTCTCAATACATCATTACTTGTCATCATTTATCCCCTACATGTCTAGTCACTTGCTTTCTTGAACCAGTTTACCAATGTAAATTTGTTATAGTTTCAACAAGATGACTCAGGGATAAAAGTATGTTAAAACGGCTTTGTACAGCTTTAACTATTGATGAAAAAGGATCAGTTGTACTTCTAGGTGGTATCCAATTTTGAGTGAAATCTCTTACATATCAGATAGAAAATAACTGTCAGCTTTAACTTTGATGCAAAACCAGTTTACTTATGTCTTTCCATGCTATCCCCTTCTCATTTTCTAAATTTGATTTATATTGCTGACATTGCTATCCATTGTAGTTATTCCACAGAATAAATTGTTGAAAGAATCTTTGGAAGTTACTTAAACGCAGACAGTGATCAAAGGGGAAAAAAACAAAAGGAAAAAAACAAAAAGCAGAAAACAATTCTAATGTTGAGTCAATTAACTTTATTCTTCCTCAAGACAAATGCAATAAATGCTCGTTTAAGAAAGCAATTAAGGGTCTTGGATATAGTCACAGATAGTGCTGGGACCTTTTAATGACTATGAAGACACTGGGAATGTTATTCATGTATGGATGAATGGGTATTTTGGTTTGCAAGGTTGCGCTGGGGTACAACAATATATGTCATTAATTGCAAGGTTATGAATTAGCAGTATAACAGAGAAGTGCATATGCAGTAGCAGTGATTCTGCAATTCCATTTTACAGTGGAATTTCCAGGGATTACATCTCATGTGTCTCTAGGCACCAATCCATATTTTGCAGTTCATTCTGTAGTTTTAATGGATAGAAATTCATAGCTGTGTGCTCATCATTCCCCAAGGAACTACAGTCAGTTTTGCTATAACGTGGTAGTTTCATTCTCATGCAATCCTGTGTCATAAGAAAATCGCATAACAGCAGCACCATTTAAACTAATGGTGCCGGAATCACATTATAACCAATACATGCTTAAAAGTTTATGCTATCGAAATATTGTCCCCAGTGTGTCAATCGCGTTATAGTGAGTTTGTGTGAACAAAATGCACGTTATTGGAGAACGACCTGTATTGCCTCCAAGTTCCCCTCCAAGCCTCACACTATTTTGACTTTGGACATTCCTTAATCATTGCTGGATCATAAACCAAGAATGTATGAGGCACAAAGATGTCAGTCATTTAAAAGCCACAACTATTAAATGGAAAATAGGGATGGTTGATAAATGAGGCCTTGACACCAAAGTCCACGTCCTATCTACAAAAGCAATTCAAAAAATAGTCCATTAGTATGTACCCTTCGAATCAGTCCTAGCATTGGAAGGAACATTAGCAAAGGGAGAATTAAAGACTGATTGGTGATTATTTACAAACACTACTACTGACTATTCACTAAAGCGATTCCGTCAATGTGAAATGGTCTGCATGCTGACACTATTAACTGCTTGCACATCAGAAGTATTTTATTGTGATCAAGCATGATTTGTGACTCTAAACTTGGTGGGATCAAAAGATAAAAAGACAATATCTGAGTTAATGTGTGCAGGTCAGGATAGTCATAGTCATCTATTTGAAGGTTCAGGGAAGAACGATGATCATGAATCTGTAACTGTGAGGCTGCCACTTGCAGCGTTTGTGACCATACACAAGATCAAAGTGATCTAGCCAGCCCTGCAATTGCAAATTTGTAGCATCAGTCAAGCAGGAATACTTCATTCATGTCTGCTATCTGTCATTTCTGCTCCTGCTAAAAGCAAGGTCACTGTTGCTATTTGACCTGACTTAACATGAAGAAATTGTGTAGAATATTTCCTCAGTGGTTGTAGTAGTTGGGTTGAATCTATGATGAGCAGAAGACACTTGGTCCATAAAAGGAACAGATTAGAGGAGCCAAATAATCCTTTCTTGCTGTTGGATGTTTTATGCGAAGTTTTCATATTTAGGAGTTGTCACCAGTACAAGCATATCACTCCCTTCAGGCCAATCAATATACTGGTTTGCAGACTTTCCAGATACCTAGGTGCTTGAGATCAGTCTAGATTATATGCAAAACACTGATACTCCAAAAGGTCACACAAACTGACAGCCTTGTCTATTAGCAACTGAACCAAACCTCCAATTTCAATGTAATTCAGCTTATACAGCAACTGTACGAACTGCAGATTGTACTGAAATCCTGCAAGGAATCTATAACAGTATCAAATCTTCCTCTAACTTTGAAATCTTGCATTGCCCGATTGAACCCAACCCACACATTATATCCGCCAGTGTGTATAATTCATTGCATGTATTGTATTGATTTTCTTGGTGTATAATCCTCGCTTTCACATTTTGCTGATGCAATGATGCTCTTTCCCTTTAGCAGGGGCAAGAAGATTGTCTCATGCTTCCTGTCACTCTGACCTTTATTTCCTTCAGATTCTGAAAGATGCACCAACATTTGCTTCCTCCCCTGAGAGTTCCGTTTCCTTGATACTTTGACCAAGGGCTCATTTGCGCATGAAGATGTCATGGATTATGTAATGATGGAGACTGATCCCCTTTGCTGGCATTAATGTTGGTTCTTCCTGAGGATGCCTCAGGTTTAGTTGATACCCTTAGAAGCCCTGATTGTCAGGGCTGTACTAGCTCCAATGTTTCACTGTCAACCCTCACACTTAGGTTGGACTTTTTAAAGTAATATTGTACACTGGCTTCCTACCTTATACCTGTTTTCAAATTTGTGTTTCTTTTGAATGTTTGACTCGTTTTGAATGCTTTTCAGCTTTATGTTGAGATATAGCAAGAAGCGATATTGCCTCTTTGTTTCAATAATCACAAAACATAATAGAATTCCTGTATGATAATGTAATTTCCTCAATGATTCCTTTCACAGTCAAAAGTGCTTTTAGTTTTTGGTTCTACATAACACTGTTTCATATATGTATCTATGACTGCAATGATAAAGCTAACACATTTACTGATAAAGTTTGTTACTAGAGAGAATGCATTTTCACAGAAAGCTCTTTCAAGATACTTTGAAATCTAAGTCCAGTCAAAATTCTTTAAATATTGTGGTTTTATTATTTTTAACATAAGCTAATAAATTCAAACTACTGACCACCCGTTACATTTGTCATTTCTCATTTCAAAAGGATTTTAATTTTTTTCATCACCTGCTAAACAATTTTGCAAAGTTTTGATGCAGAATAAAATGATAAAATTATAAAGAACCTCTGAAAGATTTCAGAATTGTGGAATTTGTTAAATGAAATAAAATGGCAGAAGAATATTCCCAACTGATAAAATAAAAAAATTGCAGTGAAGCTAAGTGATATTTGCCCCAATTCCTAATGCTGTTCGAAGGCATATTCAATGCAAAGCATGAGTGTTTCATTGATTTATAAAAATACTGCGCCACAGAATACTGCATGTCCCTGAGCAAAGTGCCACAAAGTCCCTCTTACTAGTCTGAATTATTTACTCGAGAATGAAGTTACAATTTGGTCACTGTTAAATACCTTTCTATTGAAACAAAACTAAGATCAGCAACTCAGTTTACAGGGACTATACATCAAACTCATATCTGATTAATATGGGAAGGAGTACTTTTGCTCCAAAATAATGCATAGTTTATGTCACAAAATACTGCTGCAAGTCTCAACTGGTTAACATATCCTTGAAGACATATACTAAGTCGAAATGGATGATGGCAGAAACACTGTTCCATTTTGCCTTCCTTTGAAAAGGGTAACACCTAGTCTCATTGGGAAGAAAATGAAGGGACAGCCCAAGATTTATTGCAAAGGAAACACTTTCTACACTGAAGCTTAACAGTTGAAGTATTAACAATAGGGATGCACAGCATGAACTATCTCTATGACAAAAAGCTCCAAATCTTTTATTTTTATTGATCCTCTCCATTTCCTTATGTTAACTCCCTTCCTGTAAGTTTTGAGATATTATTTCCCTCAAAGATCATGTTGATGTATAATCAGCAGGAATAAGAAGGTGCACTGTATCCTGACTACAAATATAGCTGTGAAAACGGTGTCATCCTGGAGGATTTATGACTTAGATTAACAGAAACAATGACCACTGAAATTCTGCAGCTTTGGATCCCAGTCAAAATGTATGTATTTTATATAACCTGACATAAAAGACAGTACAACTCTTTTTGAAAGGAAGCCAGTCCTCCAACATGCCCAAAATTCTTATTCATTAACACTGGCAGACAGATGTGAAGTTGCCATTTGGTATATTATAAATACATGGTCACAGTGTTTATAACTACTTTAATTCCTTGGGTGATAAAAATCCATATTTGGGCTATTTAGTCAATACGGTTCATTTCAGACCAAGAAAGCTAATGCAAAAATCAAACTGTATAATTCATTCTAACAAGTGAAGTTTAGAAACAAGTTGTTTGTGAAGATCCAGTGAGCCTTTTGTCACTCTGAAGCACCTTTAGTCAGGTACCGCATGGTTAAATGGAAGAAAACTTTCTGTATTCTGCCCCAGATTATAATCCTTGTAAATGGGACTGCCAATTTATCGAATTCATAGTGTGTGGAAACAGGACATTTGACCCAAAAAGTTCACACTGATCATCTGAACAGCAATGAGGAGAAAGTGAGGCCTGCAGATGCTGGAGATCAGAGCTGAAAATGTGTTGCTGGAAAAGCGCAGCAGGTCAGGCAGCATCCAGGGAACAGGAGAATCGACGTTTCGGGCATAATCCCTTCTTCAGGAATTCCACTTAGACCCATTCCCCTATATTTTCCCTACAGTTCCCATGGCTAACCACCTAACCTACTCATCCCTGAACATTGTGGGAAGCTTACCATGGCCAATCCTCCAAACTTGTACATCTTTGGACAAGTTAGTAGGCAAAAATGAGGACTGCAGATGCTGGAGATCGGAGACCAGATTAGAGTGGTGCTGGAAAAGCACACTAGGTCAGGCAGCATCCGAGAAGCAGGAAAATCATTTTCCTGCTCTTTGGATGCTGCCTGACCTGCTGTGCTTTTCCAACACCACTCTAATCTGGACTTTGGACAATTTAGTGACAAACCATGCATTGACATCCACTAAAACACGCCTTCGCTTGAGACCATTGGAGCTCGCCAAGATAAAGACAGCTTTTCGTTTTGGCCAGATTCAGACTCAAGTTCCAGAAACAAAAAAATCATAATTCGGGTAATTTGCTAATTTCCCACCAATTTTTAAAATACTTTACATAAACATGACTGAATAGAAATTATTCATAGGTGAGTTCATTGGTGAAACGCATTTATGTATAATAAACTCAAAATCAATCAGTAGATACATCTGTTTCTCTTGTAATGAACTATACCTTAAAGTAATTGTACAATAGCCTAAAGTAAGACCACATTGCTATAGTGATCAGACCACACAATCTCTATTTTCAACTACCCTATGCAACAGATACTGTCCAGATAAAGGGGGAATGAAAATCTGATTTTTTGAGTTAATGCTATTTATATAGACAATATGGTTTGACCTCTACACCCATATGCCTCAATTGACTGTGTAAAGTGTGATCTTTCTATTTGTATCTTAAACGTGTGCTTATGTATTCACTTAATGGGGAGTGGAATTGTTGCAGCTAGTTGAGATATAATGGCACAATAGCCTTGAAAATCTGGAAGCAATGATCCTCAGACAGCTGGAACGAAATCTAACAGCATAGTGGCTGGCAGCATCTGTTTATATTCATATATTTCTAAAATTCCTGGCTGCAGTGGGAAGGCATGTGTCCATCATGAAAGAAAGCTATTAAGTCAGACCCTTCTCCAGTCACACACCAGGGTTTGGACACAGCAGGCTACTAGAGAGTAATGCACAGAGCATGAGTAAAACTAGTTATCACTATTTCTCCCAGTCTCCCTATACATTCAATTCAGACAATGATAGCAGTGACAATTGAAGAGGATTGCCAAAGAGGCACTGGTTATAGTATTCATAGAGAGTTTTGTCCAATGCTTGTTTCCTCAAAACCTTTAGGGTGACCATACAGATAAACCTTGCCCAGTGGCACACTGCATTTCTGAAAAGATAACTGGATTCTATGATTTTACACAAGTTTGCAACTTGCATTACTCTGTTTTGATGGAGGGTGGGCTGAACATTACAACAGTGAAACAATTGATTAAGATTGAATTTTAAATGCAGAGTTTTTGCCTTAGAATACACAAATGTAGGAGCGTTTTCTCTAAGCACAAAGGGAAATGTAGCTAATGCTGAAGGCTTGATGGGATATGAAGACAATTCTTTGGTAACCTAACTAAGAATGTAGTCGTAAAGCTGAATGACCTTCACAGCTTGAATCAACAGTGTCAGGGGCAGAAGATAATTGAAAAATGAAAGGGATATCTGCTGATCCTATTTATTCAAAAGAATATGTGACGGAAGTGCTAAGATAGTCAATGACAAGTGAACTTGCAGTAAAATGTGAGAATTAGACTTAATGAGAATTAAATTGTCAGGCTGACTGTATTTTGAAGAGAAACTTTGGTGGACATTTATTAGGTGTGTCTCCAGTGTACGCTTAAGAATAAAGTCTGTAATTGCTGAGCCCAAACTCAATGAATTTTTACATCAACATAATGGAGACAAAGTATGTCTACACACTGGCATATTTTGTAAAAGCAAAATCAGGAACACAATGTAGTTTTCACAATGATATTCGATCAATTGTTTTTACTACATATACTAAGAAAAATCAAAGTACATGACTGCTATTAGAGTCACTTAGAAGTCAGCTGTCACTAGTGAAACTTAACGTCCTGAGTTAGGGGCTGCACTTGTCCATATCTGGCCATGGAATCTTTCTATTTCTGTTACTGAAAGACCAAAGGGAATTTTTTTTTTGAGTCTTTGAGTACCTCAAATTAACTTTCTAGTGAGAGAAAGAAAGAAGCATATATTATCATCTGCACACCAATTCTGGGTGTCTGTGATGGGTCTGCTGTGCTGTTAAAGTTAAATAAACAAAGATACTTCCTTTGCATGAAACCTTGTGGTAACCAATTTTTTTGTTCAACTGTGCCCCGTTTCCAAATACAATGAATGAGAACCATATGCAAACTGCTATGTGATGAACACAATGACTTCAGTTCTTAATTAGTACCCCAAATTACTCTCAATTTTAAGTTAAAAACTATTGTACTTCTGGGAGTTAACCTTTTTTGTAACCTTATAGCAATATCATATCATTGCTCATAATTATCTCTGTCTGTACTACCATTTGTCCGAGGTCAGCTATTGTTTCAGTAGATATTGGACCATCACTAAATACATTATTTATGGTGGCTGTGCAATCATTTTACTCTTGAAATATTTAATTTGTTTTAAATAAACTTTCAGGAATTAATCCTGTTCTCCATAATAAAAATTATAGTCTGCAATGGAACTAAATCAAAATAATTGTTGGCAACAGTTTTGATTATACGAACATTCTGTTATCCCATTACTATTGGGAATGATCCTGTTTCTGAAGGCTTTGGAATCTTCTGATGGTGTGTTAAAAGTTCAGGGGCCTTCTTGAATACAAAGACATTTGTTCCTAACCTCAAACAGTTTTACTATATATAACAAAACTATAATATATGAAAAAAATCTGCTGAACTATGTCTAAACCAGAATTAATCACAGGATGTAGCAGATTTAGAGTGATGGAGGTAAACTTTCACCAAGAGGACATATATTCAAGTAGTTGAAGTCATTTTGAAGCTTCTGTCCTTAAGCAGACTGAGTCCTCCACTGAGATGGTAGATGCTTGTTCATATCTAGGTATGGACTCTCACAATGTTTTACTTTCTCTTCACATCTAGACAGCAATATTTCTTTCTGTCTTCGACCAACTTTCCAGAGGGACAGAGAGGTATTTATGATCGCTTGCTTTTTCAACTTAAATTTCATACAATGAAATAATAGATTGCTTGAAATAGCAATAACCATTGGAAAAAAGGAAAATAATTTTTAAACATTAAGAGGAAAGTTATGTACCATAAGAAACATTGTGTGCTCAAATCCTTAAAATAGCCCGTATTTTACTTCTGTACACATTGGTTAATAAACCTGCAGGCCATGCTGCACTTTTGACATTTATTAGCATCAGTTTCATAAAGTACAGTTAAGTTAATGCATGACATATGAACTGCACTGTTTGAAATGAGTGTGGTGCTGTGTCATGATTGACGCATTTGAGAGTCCAGAGATGCAAAGATAATTATGAGCCATACACTAATGAATGGAAGCTTGATTGCAGCACCATCCATCAGAAATTATGGTTCTGTACTCATTGTTATGCAATTATATTCAAAAGGCTGCATACTAATATCGTGTCATTTTGCAAAGATCAAATTCTTTCAGAAATGGTGAAGCTGGTAGATGTTACTAGACTTTTCACAGATTGAAAACATTCACGGTACACAAAAGAAGCTATTATCAGTTCTCATTTATCCAGCAGATCTTTGCCTAGGACTTTTCAAATCAGATGAAGTATAAATTTAAAGGAACTGGCCAATTTTGCTATCCATAAATTCAAATTGTAGTTTAGCATGGCAGCTCAGTGCAAAATAAGTATACATTTAACACATGTGTCTTTGTTTATTCATTTTAATTCTAAATTGTGACTGCTCCGGATCTTAATTTATTCATTAATGTTAAAGAAAAAAGCAAGTAGAATATGTATTTTTGTATGTAATAATCAAAGATTTGAGTGCTACAAAAAGAAAAATTGTTGAAGCTTTTTATCTTGCCCTCATAAGGACAATTTGCAAGAAATACCAAAGTAAAGGTAAAATAATGTTGATGTTATACGAGAGGAAACTGCTGAATGGTTGGCAGGTGGACTCTGATTGAGTTAGGCATTGCCATGGATAATACACCTGTTCATGATTACTTGCTTATTGTGACCAGCCAAAGGAATATCAACACAGTTGTCTAGTTAGGGATGTATGGCTACATATCTGGCATCATACAGGTATTGAAATTCATACACCACATTACTCATTCCCATTTATATTATCGGCAAAACTTCTTTATAGCTTGATGACAGTACTCTGTTAACAGAGAACACCCTGGGATGGTAGCAATATGACGCAGCCAGCTTTATCTGTTGTTCAAACTTCAGAGGTACCTTTACCTTCCAGGGTAAACTGAAGCAGACTGGGTACTTTTCAAGACCATATGCAAGCCAATGAGCCCATTCATTTGTTTCAATTTAATAAATAGGTGATTGCCACTTTCTGGTTCAATTCTCAGGGCCATGACAGAATAAACTTGCCTTGTTTAAAATTTAAACAAAGCTTGGCAGTTAATTGCCAGTCAACATTAACTGGTGCATGCACCTATCACAAACTATCTACCAATCTGAGTCCAGTTGCCAATGAATCAAAACTGTCCTACAGTGTAATTTTTTTCCCTTTTACATTAGTATTTCTTGTGAATATCTTGTGAATGAATGCAAGATGAAAAGTTGACAAATGTGTCTTTTCTTAGCAATACTCAAATTCTGTATCACCAAATGATTGAGTCCTTATTGAGACAACCAAACTATGTTTTTTGGAGCAAATATTACAATGGGAAACAAAATTAAAAGCATGTGCTCCATCCTTGCTTTTGAATCAATGATTCCTCAAACAAATGCATATCGGACATTTGGGTTCTTCTTGACAAGGATTGCTGAGGTTTCATCATGATCATGATCTTAGAATTCCATCTCTTCTATTTACTAATACAGTACAGCCGGGCACAGAATCAGAATGAAATTGTTTGAAAGTATAATAGCTAAGAAAGCTATAAATGTTGCCTTATCTCTTATAATTTACACACTGTGACTTGACCCCATCCAGCCTAGTAAATACTTTCATAAGCACCAGTGACTTCTAAGGATTTTGGATTTAAATGCCATTTTTAAGATGTAACAAAACATTTAATATTTGTCAATTTGTCTTTAGAGGATCATAGAGTCATAAACCAGTCCATGTTGAACATAATTCTAAGCTAAACTAGTCCCACCCGCCTACTCCTGGCCCACATCCCTTCTCTTCAATCCTCTTTGGCTTTAAAGTACTATTTTAAATACATGGACAATTTTTACCAGCATGACTTCTTTTACTGGAGAAATGCTCTCTTCTAATGCTTTCTGTCTTATCTACCATTAATTTCACCTTATCATCCTTCCTGACCCTTTCCTTCCTTTCTCCTACCATCTCCACATTTTCTTCTTTGAACATGTAAGCACAATGAGACAACTTTATTTTTGGGTGCATTTTCTGAGGCAGCTGATGCGGGAGTGTGAATTCTGTGAGGAAAATTTCACTTTGTAGACCTTTCCTTTCTATTGTGGTCAATATTATTACTCAACAATGCTTACCTCATTTGAACATACTTCACAATGGAATTGACAGAGGCCTAAATGCTAGCTGCTTGCCTGATTTGGTGGGGAGTAATATTTAGTGAAGGGGGAACAAATGATGAGTGGAAAAATATTTGAGCATTGGGGAAATAATGAAATATATAATGTTTATGATACTACATTAGAATGGATTAAGTCAAAATGAGCAAAATGAGACCTTAGGAAATGTAGGATGTGCAGTGAAAAGATTATATCAAAGGTCAAGGTAAATTGAGTCATCCGTGGACAATGACCCTGATAAATCTATTCATAGATTTAATTAATGTAATCAGGATGGTTAGTTAATGTTCTATAAATATGATAATGTAATCAGAGACCAATTCATTACATTCCTTATGATGGTATTGACACAAACGGTGGGTGGGAAAATATTGAAATGTGTTTTGCTGGTTGAATTCAGGTAAATTGACGATAACTAAGGAGTTTTAACCTAGGAAAAATTAGGATAAAAGAGCAATATTGCATTTTCAAAACAGTTTTATTGAATTAATATGGAATAAAGGTTTGGTTTATGTTAGCAACAAATATAATATTGATTTGGCACAACTATCCTATTCCGTCATGCATTTGAATGTAAAAATGCATTAAAACAGTGTTATACTCATCAAATTAGAAAGTGAAACATTGATACATTCTCAGCAAGTGTTCACTGGGAATTTGAGGAGATTCAGTACCCTCAAAGTGATTTACACACCTTGAACTGAATGACTAGCTGATTCTGATGCTATTAGTATCCATTTACAGTCAACGGGCAGAAAACCTAATTTGTGATAGCAGGCTAATCAGTGAATTAAATACTGACTAGTGTCAAGTATTGAACATCGCAGGAAAGAAATAAGTGCTTAAGAGATCCACAAATGGTGTTAAAATGGCCGAGGATGAAGTCAGGAGAATTGATGCAGCCCCTGCAAAGCAACAACCAACAAAACAACAGGAAGACGTAACTGTTTGGATATAATGATAGCATGCAAGTCTACTATTGTTTGGAATAGTACTGTGTTCTGTTCAGACCATATCTTGACAACTGTGTACAGAATACCATGGAGGTATTCAAGCACATGGAAGTGATTCAAGGAAGGGCAAGTGTCCAAGGCTAAGTTATGAGAAACAAATGAAAAAAAGGATTTTCAGCTTTTAAAGCAATGGCTGAAAGGTGATCATTGAGACCTTTGAAATATAGGAAAGTAGATGATAAATGTTATATGTAAAACACTGCTTGGTATCGCCGTAATCTTACCAGACCATAGGGCTGCTCTCTCATTACAGAGACAACTGATAGTGATTTAATCTGAGACCAGCCATGACAGGAGGGCAAAGAGAATCATGGGAAGATTAAAATCAGCAGAGATCATTCAGCCCCTCAAAAATTGCACCATTGATTTCACACCTTTGCTCTATATCTCCAATTCAAATCAATAAAAGATAATTAAAAATTGATGTTGGGAAATTCTTCATCAGAAAGAGAAATCTTTTCTTGTATTCCCAATTAGTTCCTGATCCCTCCTCCCTTCCCTCACACCCCAAACCACCCAAATCACACCATGATTTTAATCAGTAGCATATTCTCAAGAGCCTGAATGTGCTCCCTTGCAGCTCATCAAAAAAATGATGCAAGTTTCCAGCTGGTTTGTGTAACAATTTCTTATACAACCGGCACACGCTCACCTCACTAGCACTGTTTAAAATTAGAGTCTGAATCCACGTGCCAGGAAGCAGTGCATGTGCCAACTTTCTGAGCATCTGTTATAGTCTTTGACTGGAAACGTTCACGCTTTGGCAGGTTGAGGAAGGCAGAACACCAACACTCTTAACCTTTCTGTTGATTAAAATGCTAGTCAGCAGAGAAAGTAGCAAGACTTGTCATGCTGTTGACTGAAATTAGCAGAATTGTTTGCAAAGTACTTGTGCCAGGACCACTCTTAGCCTATACTGTCACACTGTAAAGTGCAACTACTCACAGTGTCTACAGCAATACATGGTATCTATTGTGAATGCAAAGGAAGCCCCAGAGGTCTTGATTAAAGGCCTGTGCTGTTTCAGAGTACAGGTGTTAGGTCCATACATTGGTAAACCAACAATGTATCTGTTTGCAATTTATTACTGATTGCATCATTAGGTTGTAGCAATTTGTTACAAATATTGAGAAATTCTCTTGAAACGCAATTTGGAAACAAATCAAGCAAATTCAGACAAGTCTGCTGTGAGCAACTCTGTGCACACTCCTATATCTATTAACATCTGTACTGTACATTTGACTTTGTATAGCAATTATTTTAACCTCAAACATATGGTAGGAACAGCACCACACATGCAAAACTGACACTTGAAGAATGTTGTTCCTATTTCAAGTGAACTTTGTTTAAACATCAGCAGTTTGAATTATACAAACTGATTAATATGAAAATTGAAGACTAAAGGTAAACTTCAGCAAGCATAATTGGTTGATTTAATCCTTTAATTGATAGTCACACATTTCATGTACAGATTGTTTGATGCCCATCAAAATTCCCTTATTATTTTCATCCATAACTTGTTTCCTGATGCCAGCTTTCTCTTTTTGATGGATCGAGCTGTTTTGTTTTGAACAATGATCCTTGAAGCTCAATTACTGCAAGGCGTGTGTCTGTCATGGTTTGCTGGCAAAGAGCTAAAGTTTAGTTGGTTTTAGTAAAGGTAAATCTGAGCATAGCCTCAAAGAAGCAAAATGAATTTATGCTCAGCAAAAACATAAATTAGCAAATAAACTGGCAGTTGATTAATTAGAATATAAAGTGGCAGTGAATCTTATCTATTTTTGAATTGCACTCTTCAAAATATTTATTCTTTTTGCTTTTCTTGGTTCGTAAAATTGAAATTTGACTAATGCAAATAATTAACATTTTCCTATCGATGGAGTTCAGCAGCGTTTCAATCAGATTCAGGGAAGTTTATTTAATTTCAGTTCTCTACTTCATTCAACTTTTAAAATATTTGCTTTCTCTTTCTGCTTTCTCATCTTTATTTTTTCATTTTCATCGCTTTGTTTGAGGACAGAATATAGTGCAGGGTCTATTGAATCTCTGTATACTGTAACTATATTTTATTATTGTTCAGTCAGCCAATGTGGGTGTCCTGGCATAGTTTTTGTTTACTTATTCATATAACCTGGGCATGGTTAAGCACATCCTTAATTTTTCTGGAGAAGGTGGCATTGAGATACTGGTTTGAACCACTGCAATCCTCAGGTGTAGGCTCAGCTACAGTGCTGTTAAGAAAGGAGTTCCAGGATTTTGATCCAGTGACACTGAAAGAGCTGCAATGTAGTTCCAAGCCCAGATAGTATGTGACTTGGAGAGGAACTTTACCTGCTGTCCTAGTCCTTCCAGATGGCAAAGCTCATAGGTTTGGAAGGTGCTGTCAAAAGGAACCTTGGTGAGCTACAGCAGTGTGCCTTATAGATCGTACACTCTGCTGCAATTGTGCATTGGCATTAGAGGGAGTGAGC
Organism: Chiloscyllium plagiosum; assembly: GCF_037043375.1. NCBI lineage: Eukaryota > Metazoa > Chordata > Chondrichthyes > Orectolobiformes > Hemiscylliidae > Chiloscyllium > Chiloscyllium plagiosum. The sequence goes on along the minus strand of NW_028270159.1, from coordinate 28,991,199 downwards.
AACAGGACATAACCAGGGATGGTGTAGGTGGTGTCTGAGACATTGTTTGTAAGCTCAGAATTTTGGGCGAACCCAAATTGCCCTTGGGAAGGAGGTAAAGTCACTTTCTTGAATTGCTGATGTCTAGGTTTTAGAAGCACAACTGCAATGCTGTTGAGGATGAAGTTCCCGGAAATTGACCCAGAAACAATGAAGATTAGATTCTCTATAGTGTGGAAACAGGTCCTTCGGCCCAACTAGTCCACATCGACCCTCCAAAGAGTAACCCACCCAGACCCATTCCCCCTAACTAATGCACCTAACTCTACGGGCAATTTAGTATTACCAATTCACCTAACCTGCACATCTTTGGAACGTGGGAGGAAACCGGAGCACCCAGAGGAAACCCACGCAGACACGGGGAGACTGTGCAAACTCCACACAGACAGTTGCCCAAGGCTGGAATAGAACCCGGGCCCCTGGCTCTGTGAGGAAGCAGTGCTAACCACTGAGCCACCGTGCCGCCCCTGACCACTGAGCCACCGTGCCGCCCCCAACAATAAACAACAATATAGTTCCAAATCCGGTGGTGTGTGATTTCAAGGGGAGTTAGATGGTTTCCTTTACTTTTCTGATGGATAGTCCATGGTTAGAAGGTGCTGCTGAAGAACCCTTGGCAACTTGCCTGAGTACATCTTTTAGACAGTGCAAACAGCAGCCTTGATGTATGAGTAATTGAGCCAAATGTTTATGATGGTGGTAGATCAATCATGTGAGCTTTTTTGTTGTTGATAGTGTTCTGAATTCCATCACTGCACATTGCAATCTATTCAGTGGTTGCACAGCAAAAAAAAAATAATCCCTCAACTCTTTTCCAATACTGTATACTACAAGCTTTATTTATATTATAAGCTATTAACTGTACTCAGTTGCTGAACATCTCCAGTTCCATCACAGTACATCGCTAATCATGAATACTCTTGTCCCATGTTAACTCAAACTTCATTTGTAGCTTTACATTTTCTGCTGACTGTAATTTTATACTGTATTCTGTCAACAAAAATTAATTTAAAGGAATAAAATGCATTTTAATTGAGAACAGGCAGCTTGGTTGAAGGAAGAACAAGTAGAAGTAAAAAAATGCAATAAGTTATTTCAGTAATATGCATACTTACCCGGTGTCAAGCAGAGAAGTTTTTCATGATTTATTAGATTTTAGTTTTTTCAAAAAGATTTTATTTTAATATTCAAAAATACAATTATGCTTATTATTGTCATTTGGTAGTACAAAACTTGCTGAATGGCTGAAAATTTTGTCAAAGAATTTCATCCTGCACTGGTCTCAATAATTTGCAAGAAATATCAATGTTATAAGAAAACAGCATTTTATATTGTATGAGAAGAGAGTGTTCATTCGTTTGCTTGAAAGAAGCAATGCCATGGAGAATTCATCAGTTGACAATGATTGACAGTTAATTGCCAATTTTTGTTTAAATTTAAACCAGACAGTTTGACACTGATTGGCACAGTGTTGTCCTGAGAAATAAACAGTAAAATGGCTATCACCTGTTTCATTGATTTGATACGAGTACACTGTGCATACATGTTTTCTGTCTGTAAAAAAACACAGCCCTGTATATTAAGATATATAGTTTCCAATATGCACAAGCATGATACACTGTGAGCTCAACTGACAATCTTAAATTAGTTGTCATTGCAATTCTTAACACTCTTGGCATTATTTAGTAAATGCTGTCCAATCATGGAACCACATCTAATATTGGTAACTGTGTTTTGAACTTTGTAAGCATGGACTGGTTGATTATGATCAATACTTTTCTTGTTGCAAACTTCTAAATGATATCCTCTTTGATAAGATTCACCAGTTTTTGAGATATGTGACCTATATACTGGCACTGAAATTTACACACCACATTACTCATTTGTGTGATGTTGCTTTTGCTTGATGCCAGCATCCTGATAGTGGTGGATACTGCTCATATTGCTCGAGCTAGTTTCACCTGTTGCTCAAACCTTTGAGACATCTTACTCTACCAAGGTACTCTCAGCTCGACTTGGCACCTTCCAGGACCTCGGGCCCTGCATGATGTACAATACAAAATTATCTGATCAGAGTAGTCAGTAACCCTCTGGATGGTTTTTACGTGACCTTGCTGAGATTAGCAATTTAGAGCACTCTGTATTCATGTCCATTAGCAATGCCAGCCTGTTACTTGCGAGTATAAATTGGGCTACAGGCTGGAGCAATGTAAGGTCATAATTGCACACACATGAAACATTGACTGTAAATGGAATAAGTGATTTGTTTCAGCGAGTAATTCTTTTATCCTTTCAATCTGTTTAGAAGCCAACATTTTCATTGCCTCTGGGGTTGTATCGGCCAAGCTGAGACATTTGTGTAACAAATCACACCACATGCTGGAAGTGTCAAAAACTCTGGGACCTGTCATGAAATGATACACTGCATTAAGTCACTTATTATATCGAAAAATACTAAATGTTAGTTAAACATGTTGGAGTAGCTATAGAGCCATGGATCTTGAATTTTAGCAAATGATCAAAAATCAAATTAAAAACAAATGGGAGCTTTGTTTCTTTAATACTCTTCGAGGCCATGAATATGAAGATATGTCATACAGCTACATTGTTAAATAAAATTTTATGAAATTCTGATTTGAAATGAGAGTCAAGAATGCCACTACAGCATGTCTATATCTTTGTTTGTTAAAGGTTTTGTTGAAAGCTATGGGAACTTGCTTTCCTTTATTCTTTAACAACCCAACTTCTTCCATCATGGAGCTTGTGTTGGAGTAAAATCCAATCTACTGCCCATTCCAATCAGTGCATCTGACGCAACTGCTGACCTACAAAATGTAAAGCTGCTGGGAGTCCCTGTGGTGTTGAAGAACCAACATGCTAGAAGCTGAATCTCATTCATTCATGGCTGTTGTTCTGAGACTCTCCCTATGTGGACATAGCTTGTACATGTGTTTTGTGTATACACAACTGTGTATGGTGTTTTTCTTTAGACTGATATAACTCAAGTTGAAACAGTTAAAAAAAATTGAATTAATGAGCTTCTGATAAAATTAACAACGTAAAATTGGCAGCAAATCTGCGTTCTTGGTCCTTTAAATCCTTTGTACTGAGTATTAAGCATTGCCCAGAGGGGCTGTGCAACTTTTCAGACCTGTTACATGATACTAGCTTTGAACAGTCAAGTGTTTCAATGCACGCCACCTTGTACAGAATTTTCAGAATCTAGATTTCATACAGCATTTCAGGAACCTGCAAATTTTAAAGTTCCTGTTTTAATTGAATGTGGAAGAGTGATAGCTTTTCTCCAAAATTAATGACCAAAAATGAAATGATAGCCCTGTTTTTGCAATAATAACCATGGGAAGAATATCAGCACTCACCATTATAAAAGGGTAGATTGGAAAGCAACTTGTAGCACCTGCACAAGCATATTTCAGTTTAGAATTTAGGAGATTGCTGTCTGAATTGCTGTGCTGATTCAGAACTCTCACTGTACTGGAAGCTCATTGATAGCTTTATGATTTGGAGATGCCGGTGTTGGACTGGGGTGTACAAAATTAAAAATCACACAACAACCAGGTTATATTCCAAAGGTTTATTTGGAAGCACTAGCTTTGGAGCACTGCTCATTCATCAGCCACAACCACCTGATGAAGGAGCAGTGCTCCAAAAGCTAGTGCTTCCAAATAAACCTGTTGGACTATAACCTGGTGTTGTGTGATTTCTAACTTTGATAGATTTAGCATTCAAATTGGTGAAGGTCATGAAATTAATTGCTTACCTGTTAACCACGAAATACATCAGAAAGGTTAAGGCTTGTCCATTCAAGTGCAAGTGAATTTTTAATAGTGTGATAAGTCATTAATACTGCTGTACAACCTTTTTAAACTGAAGATGTGTTCTTATTTTACAAGTCTGGAGTCACATTCTTTGAGACTTCTGGAGATTTCAGTTACTTATGGAGATTTCAGCTGTGGCTCAATTTCACAAGGTTCCATGTTCAAAACCAACTCTATGGCTTAAAGACAAAAACTGAGGCTGACAGTCCTGTAGTTCTAAGGACACATGTTCCAGCAACGCCATGAGCAGGTATTTAATTAGGAAGAAAAACACCCAATATTTTTCAAATTATTTTGCCGGATTGAAAGTCAATTAAAGAAATGAAGACAGGTCTGAAGATATTGATGAAGCAGAGCAGTATTCCCCAAAATACATTTTCCTTTTGTGCATTTCAGTAAACTATTCAATAACACAATCCCAGCTTCAGCTGATACACATTCACTTGCTTTCTAGCAGAGAAAACAGAATAATAATGAAGAGTTAATATTTGTATATCAGTTGGTGGTTGATTGTGTTCACATGGTAGGTATTAAATGGGGACTCACCTATATTCATATGTATGGGAACAGGCTGAAAGAGTGAGTTTTGTGTTGGGAGTGCATGTTACACAGTGTGCCTTTTCATAAATAACAGCTTGTAAGTGAATAACAATTAGATTCTAGTATTCTATCCATCTGACTGTCTGAGCTTCGACAGTGAGAACCCTTACTAATTTTTGTTTCTCTCCATGTCAAGCAAAGGCCACTGAGGCCAATTTGAGTGATTTATTTGCTTCCTACCTATAAACTAATGACAAAATTTTGACTGACATCCAAAAGAAATATCTCTTAATTGTTATAATTAACATATATCTTTAGGAAATCGAAAACCTGAGAACAGCAAGTTTTATTGATTTATGATTTATGGAATATGATTTTTGAGGCATACAAGATAATCAGAGGGTTAGATAGGGTGGACAGTGAGAGCCTTTTTCCTCGCATGGTGATGGCTAGCACAAGGGGACATAGCTTTAAATTGAAGGGTGATCAATATAGGATAGATGTCAGAGGTAGTTTCTTTACTCAGAGAGTAGTAGCGACGTGGAACACACTGCCTGCAATAGTAGTGGACTCACCAACTTTAAGGGCATTTAAATGATCATTGGATAAACATATGGATGAAAATGGAATAGTGTAGGTTTGATAGGCTTCAGATTGGTTCTACAGGTCAGCACAACATCAAGGGCCGAAGGGCCAGTACTGCGCTGTAATGTTCTATTTATTTTAGAACAGAACTGCAATTTAATGTGGAGAAGCTACGGCATTTTCCTACATCTTGGAGCATTATGAATTGCAATATTGCTAAACCATCTGCCAATAATTGGCATTACATCGACCAGCAACGTCAAATGTAAAAACAATTAAGCTACCGAAATAAGTTTCTATTCCTATTTCTATTTCTATTTCTATAACATATAGGTTAGTGATTCCAGGATTAGGACCAGGCGGCACGGTGGCACAGTGGTTAGCACTGTTGCCTCACAGCACCAGAGACCCAGGTTCAATTCCCGCTTCGGGCGACTGACTGTGTGGAGTTTGTACGTTCTCCCTGTGTCTGCGTGGGTTTCCTCCGGGTGCTCCGGTTTCCTCCCACAGTCCAAAGATGTGCCGGTCAGGTGAATTGGCCACGCTAAATTTCCCGTAGTGTTAGGTAAGGGGTAAATGTAGGGGTATGGGTGGGTTGCGCTTCGGTGTGGACTTGTTGGGCCGAAGGGCCTGTTTCCACGCTGTAAGTAATCTAATCTAATTAAGTCTGTACTCTCCAGAAGAAGATGGGCTGACAGGGAATTTGATTCTCAACCTCACTACCTTTGAGTGCTGCTTGACCACTAGGATTGTTAGATCATGAAATTATCACAAAAATGACTTGAGTTTTGCCTTCTTGGTTTGTGCTGCTTACTCAACTTCATGGTAATGACATGGTAAGCCTCTCAGAATTTAATGCCAGCCTGTATACTAGGGGACAGAAAACATAAGCTCTGCCTCTTCCAATAGTCCAACTAGCATTTTCACATTTTATCCTTCGTTTGCAGCACACCATATGGAAAGGATATTAAGACAATACATTTGGAAGCCAGCTGTACAATGTTTGTCCAGATTGATCGAAATCTACTGCAGCAAAGTGAAGAAAGTACATTACAAATATTGAGGTGCAATTAATGTAGGAAATACTTAGAATGGGGTGAGCTTAAAATCTTTAGAAATAACACTTAATGACCTAAATATCTTCCTTCCCGTGAAAACTGAATACTTGTTGCTTGTAAAAATTCACATCACTTACACAGTTTTTTTAAAAACAAAATTTTTAATTTTCATGCATTCCTTTTGTTTTTGGTGTTGCTTTTCCCATCTGGTTTTCATCTGGTTCAAGTTTCCATTGATGCAAGAAATAAATTGTTTTGACAATTCTTAACTGGGGCCAGTTTTGGAGCCCTGTATTCATTTTGTCACTCATCAAAAATTACTATGAAGGCTTGGTACTTTCACAAATGTAACTTTTAATAGATAACATCCACCAATATCAAGGTGCGTCCAGCATTAGCAATAATGACTTTTCTTATTACTTTTGTCAAATCTATATCATAGGGATATAAGAAATAGGAGCTGGTATAGACCACATGACTCTTTGAACCTACTTTGTCTGATCATGCCTGATCTAATTTAGACCTTATAGCACTTTTTGTCTCCTCCATAATCTTTAACTCCCTTTTCAATCAAATGTCTGTCTAACTCAGCCTTGAATATATTTAATACTTCAACCCGTATTGCTCCCTGTGAAAATGAATTCCAATGGCTGATGATCCTTTGAGTGAAGAAATTCCTCCTCATCTCTGTATTAGGTTGGAGATCCTTTAACTTTGCATCCCCTCAATCTAGATTTCCCCACAAGATGAAACAACCTCTCAGCACCTACCCTTGTCAAGCCCCATCAGAATCTTCTACATTTCAATAAGATTGCTTCACCTTCTTCTAAACTCCAATGAGTACTGGCCCAACTTGTTCATACTCTCTTCACCTCGTGGTTCCAGGGATCTGTGTAGTGAGACTGCTCCGAACTGCTTTCAATTCAAGCACATCTTTCTTTAAATAAGGAGACCAAAACTGCATGTAGTAGCTCAGGTGAAGACTGACCAAATCCTGCACAACTGGAGAAAGACTTCGCTGCTTTTATAGTCCCTCTTGCAAAAAAGGCCAACAGTCGATTTGCCTTTAACTTGCTGTACCTACACGGTAACCTTTCGTTATTCATGTACAAGGATGCCCGGATCCCAGTTTAACAGACGGGACACTTTAACAGAAAAATATTGGGCAGAGCCCAATCAGGGATGTGCTATGAAGGTTCTTAGGGCTGGCATATGTTGTTTGCCAATGTCCATGTGTGGCTAGTGCCCATGGAACGTGCCCTGAGATATTGGTGCCTGATGTCCAACATGCAGGTCCTTCATAAGAAGCAGTGAGCTGAAAATGCCAAATCCCTGCTCTGATTTCCATGTTGAGATTTCTCGATGCCAAGCTTATTTGTTGCATTCGGGAGGATAGAAAGCTGAATATTATTGAGGACAAGGGTCACCAACAGGATGTTTAACAAGCAATAATTCCTGTTATTTGCGGCTCACTAGTGCCTACTGAGGAATCAGTCACTCAGCTTGTGAAAAATATAAAGGATAGAGTGAGATAGTCCCAATATCAAGATCCTGTCACAAATGTAGCTCACACGTCCATAAGATTCCATTCATTGTATCAGTTACTGAAGGTGTAATTAACTCTAAATTCATGTGTTTCTGAAATGTCAATGGATAGATTTATTCAAGTTCATTCCACTGTATGAAAATTAAGAAAGCAGGTATTACATTACAATAATGATCCAACCAAAGAAAAGGTCTTCACTCCGATTATTCGTGATACTGCTTCTCTGTTTACTGATCATGGTCAGAACATTTTACTGTACTTTACACCAGGATAACATCTTATAATTGTTTAATTAGTATTAGTTTGTTGATTAGAATAGTCAGTAGAAGTTTATGTTTTAGCATTATAAATTGAACCGTGTTTTTCATGTGGGCTGGGAGATCCTGACTCCAGCATGTGATTTCCTAGAAAATTGCCTACACATTAATCAGGATTCAGTTGTATTCTGCCACCCACCTGATATCACAAAACTGCTGTTCACATGTCCTTGCCTGTAGTGAATTCAATTTTCAGTATTTAAAGGGGGACATTCGCCATTAGCGTTCATTTTAGGATCAAAGCGTTAGAAATGATTGTAAGAAAAGAAGTGTAGAGGACTGTGCAGTGCTACTTTTTCTTAACAATAACATTTCATGATATTTAATCTTGTGATATGCCTCAATTTTCTGGGAAGTGTTACTCAGAGTCTGTGAATGAATATTTAAAAGGGGCTTGTTTCCACATAAAAAAAACTCGACTTGGCAACACTCTTTCCTCTTTACTTCAAAGCTATATTTGACTTTTCAAAAGTAGAAATTGCTGGAGAAACTCAGCAGTTCTGACAGCGTCTTTGAAGAAGAAAACAGAGTGAATATTTTGGGTCCAGTGACCCTTCTTCAGAAGAAGGGTCACTGGACTCGAAATGTTAACTCTGCTTTCTCTCTGCAGATGCTGTCAGACCCGTTGAGTTTCTCCAGAAATTTCTATTAGTTTCGGATTTCTAGCATCCACACTTCTTTGTTTCATATTGTGTGTCACTTTATAGAATGGAACAGACCTTCTTAGCAAATATTTTAGAGCTGATGAATTAAATTACAAACATTTATTGTCATTTAACAGAAATAAAAGTTGTTTCCTGTTGTTCTCTGTAACAGAATTTTGTAATTTAGAATGGGTTAAAGATGTAGCAGTGTCCAGTTTTTCCTCAAATCTATGTCTTCAATGAGAACTTTTACTCAAAATAAACAAGCAATTCAACTGATGAAATTTCTTTTATGAAGGCCAAGAATGGTTACACGATGTCCTGCAAAAACACTAGTACTGTATAATGTAGTGACCTTCAGGTAAACATGTAAAATGCCAGTCAGTCAGCATCTGAAAGAGAAAAGACAGATTAATTTTTCGGATTTGCCTTTTTCAGAATACCAAGGTTTTGTTATTTTTCCGGTATTTGCTATGTATGCACAAATATTTGGGTAACATAATATGTAAGTAGAGTTATTTCTTGGCAAGCTAATTCTGCATGTGTTAGTAGTTTCTGAGTTTCCAATCATTCATGTTCAATTCAAAACTTGCAACAGTGCACAAATTTCACATCTGAAATATTGGTTTATGAAGATTACAGTTTCACTATTCAAGGAGTTTTTTTTTTTAAATTTCCTCTTGTTTTCTTCATATCCCTTCTTTCAATGAATATGTTCTGTCAAATGCAAATTGGCCACATATGGTTGCTCTGAAGAGTTAGTAAAGTAGTTTCGATAGAACTGTTACTCATTACCATTCACAAGTAAACTTTACTTTTTACATGGCAAGTGACAATTTTGAGTTTCCCCTATAAAATAGTCTTTCCACACTGTTCACTTCAGAGATCACAGCAACTGTTACAAGAAGGAAAACAAAACTAAGAAACATTTTAAAGTTCACAATGTCCTTTTTAAACACAGCCTTCAGATTGATAAAGATACAGAGTTAGAATAGTTTGTTCATGTTCAGCCAGAAAGAGGCTTTGCATTTCTTTGTCACAAAAATTTAAGTTGGGATGGACCAAAGATTATCAACATCCGTTTTAAACTTTTAATTGACCTAACATGTTGAAGGACAGAGTTCTAGTATCCTATTGCCTGGAGTGCATTTTGATGTCAGCCCTGACTAACCTCACCCAGGTTTAGATGTTACAATCCTTTGTTCTGGATTTTCTGTCTAGAAGAACTAAGTAGTTTTATTCTGTTAAACACTTTTCTCACAGATTAGAAAAACACAACAGCCACCAATTGACTCTTGTAGTGCTTTATTTTAAAATATAATTGAATCTCCCCCCATTTTAACAGCAACCTCTATTGGCACTAGCAGCAGAAAAGCTACCCGACCAATACTTTGTGTAATTATGGTGTGGACAGACAGTTGATTCCTGTCAGAGAGTTTCGTCAAGAAGATGTAAGCTGCAGGGTTGCCATCCATCGGTGAATAAATGTATTCCTGGGGGTTTCATCACATGACTTGTCCCTAATTTCCAGCCATTGGACAGTCAACACCTTCATCCTTGTAATAGAACATAGAACATAGAACAATACAGCACAGAACAGGCCCTTCGGCCCACAATGTTGTGCCGAACATTTGTCCTAGCTTAAGCACCCATCCATGTACCTATCCAATTGCCGCTTAAAGGTCGCCAATGATTCTGACTCTGCCACTCCCACAGGCAGCGCATTCCATGCCCCCACCACTCTCTGGGTAAAGAACCTACTCCTGACATCCCCCCATACCTTCCATCCTTCACCTTAAATTTATGTCCCCTTGTAACACTCTGTTGTACCCAGGGAAAAAGTTTCTGACTGTCTACTCTATCTATTCCTCTGATCATTTTATATACCTCTATCAAGTCACCCCTCATCCTTCGCCGTTCCAATGAGAAAAGGCCTAGCACTCTCAACCTATCCTCGTACGACCTATTCTCCATTCCAGGCAACATCCTGGTAATGAGCCATCTTCCTTCGTCAATTGGAAAATAAAACTGATAGGATGTTGTTTGACTGTTCACCAAACAACCTTTTCTCCCTCATGTTTAACTGTATTTTAAATAAAGAGAGTTGTTAAAAAAAATGTTTTTATAATCTCTACATGATTTTTCTCCAGGATTGTGTACTGCAATGCCCCAGAGATTGATCGTCAATTCCTGGTGAAAACAGACCAGGACTGGAAGCTGAGCAGCTCTAATGAACATCCCTCATTTGCAGTAATTGTACTGCCTGCTAACCTCACCCTCTACTCCCTTCATTCCTATAGGATATCTGAAAGCCTTGTTACACTCTGATACAAATCAGTCTGGTAACTGAAACAAAAACAGAAATTGCTGGTAAAACTCAACAGGTCTGTCAGCATCTGTGGAAAGGAAGCAGAATTAACTTTTTGAGCCGTCACTGGTAACAGTTGCATTAGTCGGGAGAATAGAAGATATTTGAACTTTGCTTCAGCAGTGTGATACTATGCCAGAATGCTGCACAATTTCAACCTCGATGCTCTACTCTGTACAGAAGGGAAAAAAATCAAATTAACCGAAAGCTCACAAGAATAACACTCTGCTGCCAGAGGTAGTAGATAGATAGATTTATGTTTTGTACAGAAGTGAGTAACTAGATTGTCATTTGCTGTTAACTGCAGTTTTAAACATGAAAAGTTCCACGGTTACAGAAACTTGTGCCATGATCGAGCTGTGGCTTTCATGGATCAAGTATGAACTTTATGCTTTAAGTTCCTTTCTTTCCTTAGCTCCAGGGAATGAGGAACTAATGGTGGATGTGTGTGTGCTGTGGATAGTGAAGCAAAACAGTAACAAAACCTCTCAAGTGAAACACAGCTGCTACTGAAATGTGAGGACTGCAGATGCTGGAGATCAGAGTCAAAAAGTGTGCTCCTGGAAAAGCACAGCCAGTCAGGCAGCATCCGGGGAGCAGGAAATTTAACATTCGAGCATAAGCTCTTCATCAGAAGTCAACATTTCAGGGGGAATTAGGGATTGGTAGATGTTTGTGGGGTGACCGTATAGAGATTCATAAAATCATGAGGAGTATAGATAAGGTGAAAGGCAGGTGGGATTTCAAGGCTAGAGGGCATATTTTTAAGGCAAGAGGAGAAAGGTTTTAAAAAGAGATTAGGGGCAACTTTTTTTACACAGAGAGTGACTGGTGTGTGAAAAGAATTTCCAGAGGGAGTGGTGGATGAAGGTACAGTTACAATGTTGAGAAGTCGTCTGGATAAGTACATGGATCTGAAATGTTTGGAGGGATATGGGCCAAGTGGGACCACCTTAATACCGTCCCATCCCCCTTAGTCCAGGAACTCCCCACCTATGTTCGGTACACCACCCATGCCCTTCACCTTCTCCAAGATTTTCATTTCCATGGCCCCCAGCGCCTCATCTTCACCATGGATATCCAGTCACTGCACACATCAAACCACCATGACGAAGGCCTCCCAAGCCCTCCGTTTCTTCCCCTCATGCCGTCCTAACCAGTACCCTTCCACTGACACTCTCATCCTCCTTGTTGAATCACCCTTAACAACTTCTCCTTCCAATTCTCCCACTTCCTTCAAACCAAAGGTGTAGGCATGGGCACCCGCACGGGCCCCCACTTTGCCTGCCTCTTTGTCAGGTACGTGGAACAGTCCATCTTCCGCAGTTATACCAGCACCACTTGCCCCACCTGTTCCTCCACTACATTGATGACTGTGCTCCTCATGCTCCCATGAGGAGGTTGAACAGTTCATCAACTTCACCAACACCTTTCACCCTGACCTCAAATTCACCTGGACCATCTCGGACACCTCCGTCCCCTTCCTGGACCTCTCCATCACCATCTCCTGCAACCAACTAACCATGGACATTTACTACAAACCCACCGACTCCCACAGCTACCTAGACTACAACTCCTCCCACCCTACCTCCTGCAAAAACGCTATTCCTTATTCCCAATTCCTCCGCCTCCACTGCATCTGTTCCCAGGATGACCAATTCCACCTTAGAAAATTCCAGATGGCCTCCTTCTTTCAAGATCGCAATTTCCCTTCCCACATGGTCAACAATGCCCTCCAACACATCACCTCCACTTTATGCACCACTGGCTTGAACCCCACCCCTGCAACCGCAACAAGGGCAGAACTCCCTGGTCCTCACCTTTCACCCCATCAACCTCTGCATACATCGCATCATCCTCTGCTACTTCAGCCACTTGCAAATGGACCTACCACTGGATATATCTTCCCCCCCTCAGCCCTATCAGTGTTCTGGAGAGACCATTCCTTCTATGACTCCCTCATCAGATCCATGACATCCCCACCAGCCCACACCCGACTCCTGGCACTTTCCCCAGCCACGACAGGAAGTACAAAACCTGCGCTCACATCACTTCTCTCACCTCCATCCAAGGCCCCAAAGGATCCTTCCAGAAATTTACCTGCACCTCCACCAATATCATCTACTGTATCCGTTGCACCCAATGTGATCTCCTCTACATCGGGAAGACAGGACGCCAACTTGCGGATCGTTTCAGAGAACATCTCTGGGACACCCACACCAACCAACTCTGCCATCCCATGGCTGTATACCTCAACTCCCCCTCCCCCTCTGTCAAGGACATGCAGGTCGCGGGCCTCCTCCATCACCAAACCCTAACTTCCCGGCATCTGGAGGAAGAATGCCTCATATTCCGCCTTAGGACCCTGCAACCACAGGAGATCAATGTGGATTTCAACAGTTTCCTCATCTCCCCTGCCCCCACATTATCACAGTCCCAAGCCTCACACTCGGCATCGCCCTCCTGACTTGTCCATCACCTTTCCCATCTATCCACTCCATCCTCCTCTCCAACCTATCACCATCACTCCCATCTTCATCTACCTATTACATTTTTAGCTACCTTTTCCCCAACCCCACCCCCCTCCCATTTATCTGTCAGTCCCTCGACCCACAAGCCTCACTCCTGATGAATGGCTTATGCCTTAAACATCGATTCTGTTGCTCCTCGCATGCTGCCTGACCAGCTGCGCTTTTCCAGCACCACATCCTCAACTCTGATCTCCAGCATCTGCAATCCTCACTTTCTCCTTGGTGGGACTGTTTAGTTTGGGATTATAGGCAGCATGGACTTGTTGGACCGAAGGGACTGTTTCCATGCTGTATGACTCTATAAAGTTGGTTTGAAGGTGTATTTCGGTAGTGTCACTCCTTACATGCCAACAATCACTTCTGCATAAAGACTGGAACCCTGTTCTCTTATCTGACCAGTGCATTCTGTACAAGCCACTATTCCCCACTCACTATCTCTTCCCTCATACTTATAGTGTACTCTTGACCACCGATCTCTTGGCCTTTGTTTTCAGGTCAAGTTATATTTTTGTTAGATGGACAGTGTCTTATGGACATTGGTTTCATCTTGGTCCCAAATTGTTGCCATATTTATATTTTAACAGCAGGAATAACTGATTCTTCCTCTTGGCAATTGAGGGACCTCCTCCAGCAGCCAATAAAATTGTTCCTCTGAAAATTTGGCCTTGGAGAAGTTTCCTTAGCCACATTGGAATATGGATTTAAGCTGAGCTGCTGGAACATTTTCTCAAATGTTTAATATTTGTCATTAGTATGCACAGTGCTGAGAGAAAGCGCCTTTTGCATTAAATTACATTTTCTCAAGTTTTCTGCAAGTTGTTTAAAAATAGTAAATGAGATGAACAACTTTTATTCCATCACAGCTCAAGCTGAGAGGAAGTTTTGAAAATCACACTCTTGTTTTTCTAAGTTGGATAAGTTTGTGTTTATGCCACATGCTTATTGCATTGATAGCCACACAGTTCATTCCAGATTTGAAGATTTGTACTTGTACAGTGCATCTTGATGCATCTTATTTCTGTTAAAGATTAGGTTGTATTTTCCCATCTGGAGCCAATATTGTGCTCTTCTGTCACAGATGTAGAAACTGGAGCAACACCAGGAGTAGGTTAGCCTGGGAGGGATTAAATGAACTTTACAGATATCAGGCATCAGCACGGTTGACTTTAAAAGAAGTGAAGATCGGGAGAGATGTAAAACAGTCTTCAAGGTTGCTATCACCCACGTTAGGCCATTGCTCTGAGTCAAAATTTACGCCTTTAAATCATATTACAGAGGAGGAAGTGCGAGATGTCTTGAAATGCATAAAGATGGATAAATCCACAGGAGGTATACCCTAGAACTCTGTGGGAAGCTAGGGAAGTGATTTCTGGGCCTCTTGCTGAGATATTTGTATCATCGATAGTCACAGGTGAGGTGCTGGAAGACTGGAGGTTGGCTAATGTGGTGCCACTGTTTAAGAGGGTTGGTTAGGACAGGCCAGGGATCTATAGACCTGTGAGCCTGGCATCGGTGGTGGGCAAGTTGTTGAAGGAATCCTGAGAGATAGGATGTACATGTGTTTGGAGAGGCAAGGACTGATAGTCAACACGGCTTTGTGCATGGGAAATCATGTCTCACAAACTTGATTGAGTTTTTTGAAGAAGTAACAAAGAGGATTGATGAGGGCAGAGCAGTGGACCTGATCTATGTGGACTTCAGTAAGGCATTCGACAAGGTTCCCCATGGGAGACTGGTTAGCAAGGTTAGATCTCACGGAATACAGGGAGAACTAGCCATTTGGATACAGAACTGCTCAAAGGTAGAAGACAGAGGGTGGTGGTGGAGGGTTATTTTTCAGAATGGAGGCCTGTGACCAGTGGAATGCCAGGTGGGTCCTCTACTTTTTGCCATTTACATAAATGATTTGGATGCAAGCATAAGAGGTACAATTAATAAGTTTGCAGATGACACCAAAATTGGAGGTGTAGTGGACAGCGAAAACGGTTACCTCCGATTACAACAGGATCTTGACCAGATGGGCCAATGGGCTGAGAAGTGGCAGATGGAGTTTAATTCAGATAAATGCAAGGTGCTGCATTTTGGGAAAGCAAATCTTAGCAGGACTATACACTTAATGGTAAGGTCCTCGGGAATATTGCTGAACAAAGAGACCTTGGAGTGCAGGTTCATAGCTCCTTGAAAGTGGAGTCGCAGGTAGATAGGATAGTGAAGAAGTTGTTTGGTATGCTTTCCTTTATTGGTCAGAGTATTGAGTACAGGAGTTGGGAGGTCATGTTCCGGCTGTACAGGGCATTGGTTAGGCCACTGTTGGAATATTGCGTGCAATTCTGGTCTCCTTCCTATCGGAAAGATGTTGTGAAACTTGAAAGGGTTCAGAAAACATTTACAAGGATGTTGCCAGGTTTGGAGGATCTGAGCTACAGGGAGAGGCTGAACAGGTTAGGGCTGTTTTCCCTGGAACGTCGGAGGCTGAGGGGTGACCTTATAGAGGTTTACAAAATTATGAGGGGCATGGATCGGATAAATAGACAAACTCTTTTCCCTGCGGTCAGGAGTCCAGAACTAGAGGGCATAGATTTAGGGTGAGAGGGGAAAGATATGAAAGAGACCTAATGGGCAACTTTTTCATGCAGAGGGTGGTATGTGTATGGAATAAGCTGCCAGAGGAAGTGGTGGAGGCTGGTACAATTGCAACATTTAAAAGGCATTTGGATGGGTATATGAATAGGAAGGGTTTGGAGGGATATGGGCCAGGTGCTGGCAGGTGGGACTAGATTGGGTTGGGATATCTGGTCAGCATGGATGGGTTGGACCGAAGGGTCTGTTTCCATGCTGTACATCTCTATGACTCAATGATAACTAGGCTGCAACTTTAATTATGGTGTTAAAATCGGAACATGACTTCAAAAACTATTGTGATCTGGTTTGTGAGACACTTTTTTCTAAATTCAACTATGTTACTGTCCACTTTTCAGCTTCAGTATTGGTGTCATGATATTCTGCAACAACAACAACAACAACATTTGTATAGCATCATTAATGTGGAGAAATATCCCAAGGTGCTTTACAGAGAATCATTAAATCAAGTGAGCCATGTTCATTTCCGTTCGAAGAGTAATGTTCCAACTCCGCAATTAGGCCAGATGTTCTGTCCTTCTTGTTGTGCAAGAGAACTTTCCAGCTCCTTACTGGGTGTAATGCAGGTCCCTCAGTGGGACATGGGGATGCACAGTCATCACGGTCATCAACGGGAGAGAAAATGAAAGGAAAATGGGCAAGCTCAATCCATCAATAGTAATAATCAGCAGTGTGTCCTTAGTCTGTCAACTCAAATAAACATGGGGCCATCAGACAAAGAAAAGGGATGGTGTAATTTGATGATCTCATGGGAATGATAATTGATCTTTGACTCTCGATTGCTTTAGAAAAAGTAAGTCTGCACCGCTGCCCCTCCTCCCCACCCCAACACACATTGTAATGATGCTCTGACATTGCCTGTGTTTTACAAAATAAATTATTCCACTCACAACATTACACCTATTATACTTCAGCTAGAAAAGTTGGAGTATAACCCATCGGCTATATATTAAATTTAATTTGATTTGGTTTGATTATTATTCTAAATAGGGTCATTTATAATTACAACAATATATTTGATTGCAGAAGCCTGTCTTAGCTCATGGCTAATTGTCATTACAGCTCAATGTCCTGTACAAAATGCCAAATTATAAATAAATTAAATATATCAGATGATTATACACATTTTATAGTTGGTATTTTCAACTTTTATATGCCCCCTTTTTGTCCAAATACTTCTGGCTTTAAATAGGTATTTCAGACCATCAACCCAACTCTTCCATGCATCATTCACCTCTGTTTGTTCTTTATGCTTTGAATCCAATGTTGCAAAAAGTCTTTTCCTTGATATCTGCAATTTTCCCAAAACCTGTTGCCTTTTGGGGAGAGGGCTCCAGATTTCCTCCTTGTTATGCATAAGTCTGCTTCATAGCTTCATTCCCAATTGGCCCAGTTCCAATTTTAAGAGTCCTTTTCTTATTCTGGATTTCCCCATTTGAAAGAATGAATTCTCTGTGTCTGCCTATGAAAGCAAATCTCATTTCATCATTATCATTATAGTTCTTAATTCATCCACCTTATTGGGCCCTTATCCTCTTTATCACTTTCTCTTAATGTTTTAATAACTATTGCCCACGTTTTCCTGGTACACTTCAGGGCATCTTACGACTTTCTATTTAATCCATTGCTTTTCACTGTTCTCACCTGATTTCCACTTTTCCTAGCACTTTACATTTAGCTAGATAATGCCTCTGACCCCGTTGCTTGCTGAACTACACAAATGGAGCCTTTGCCTTTTCAAGGTTTACGTACTGGTTTTGCATTGTGCCAGACTGGGATCTTTAAATACTTCCCAGTATTTGTGTGTAGATTTAGCAGTCCAGTCCAGTTTATTGCAGTTAAAGCATTTCTCATGACTTCAAAATTGGTCTTACTTATATTCAAAAGCTTGGGTTATGATTCAGATGCTCAAGTTTAATATCATGTTATAAAGCTGAAAATGTGTTGCTGGAAAAGCGCAGCAGGTCAGGCAGCATCCAGGGAACAGGAGAATCGACATTTCGGGCATAAGCCCTTCATCATGTTATAAACCCAAAAGGTGCTGGTAAAGCTCAGCAGTTTTGGCAGCATCTCTCTCATGTTTTGAGTCCGCTATGCCTCTTCTTCAGAATCTTTGATTTAATATCTAGTCAGATCTCCAGCTTGTGCAGTCTCGCTCCCTTTCCCACAAAGGCTGGATGGGACTCACACTCCCCACATCATCTTTCCCTGCTCTGGAGGATAATGTTTAACCACCACTGGTCACATCCTTATGGCAGTTCATGGTGACCACAAACTCAATGCAATGTCAGATCAAGCAAGTGTCCATGACATCAAGGTGCTTTCATTGGATACTACTTTCTGTATACTCTAACAGAGAAAGTCTTGAATTTATATAGTGCCTTTCACAACCTTAAGACTTTCCAAAGTACCTAACTCCCAATGAATAATGTTTGCTGAGTAATGGCTCATGGAAAATTAATAGTGACATTGAAGCTACCCTTGAAGGACAGCAGGATTAATATGAACAACTGGGAAAAGTTTACTGCCAATTATTCAAAAAACCAACAACTTTTCCATCAAACTTAGGCATCTTAATGATGAGGTCGAGAAAGAAATCAGAGGATTCCTCGTCGGACATCCTGCGCCCACTACCCAAAGGTCTGTGCTTCAAAAACCAACCTGTTCAGTTACACCAAGATCTCCTGTTGAAACTCACAACCCTGAGTAAAGGTTAACCAAGGCATAGCCGATTACGATAACAATAATTAATGGTAGCACTTACACTGAAATAGTCTTCAGTTAGCAGTAATCATCAAAAAACATTCAATTGTGTTGAAATGCTTTTCTTTATATTAGACTAGTATCAGATTGAGAAAATCTATCTCAACTTCAGGATTAAGAGAAAGCAAGTGCCAAATTTGGTAGTTCTTTCACAGGGCCAGTATAGGCTCTGTGGAGTGAATGGATTTCCACATCTGGAGATTCTATGTTTCTATCTAAACTTGGTTCAACAATTAAATGTGACATGTCACACAGTTTTCTCTCTTTGAATGTCACATAGATTGTTAGGTAAAACCAAAAGCATTGATCCACCTCCAGGTAAGATAATGTTTAATGAAACAGACTCTTATTTGATGGCCATAAGGGAACAGGACAACATAATCTATTCCAAAATAATTATTGAAGTAAAATACGTGATGTTATATGTGAAATGAAATGTCTTCTATTTATTTAGGTTTTGCAACATCAGATATATGATCCTCATAAATCATTTTAAGATTTTCCATATAGATCAAAAAACTCAGAATTATTTACTGTCCATTGGTAGAATTCAAGACATAAAATGTATTTCTAAAGTGCAATATATCAGCTATTGCTCAATAGCGTGCTCACGTCTTAACTGCAGGTTCTAGATCCAACTCACACCCTAGAGTTTGAGCCCCAAATACAAAGCTGACACTGCACTGCAGCATGAAGGAGTTCTGTGCTGTCAGGATTAAACTGAGGCCCTGTCTGTTTACCTGGATGGCTGTAAAGTCCCACAGCAGCTTATGAGAGAAGAGCAGAGCAGTTACCACCATGTCCAACATTCATCCAAAACTTATTCAATATTATCCAACTTGATTTATGCCAATATTTACCCCTCAGTCAGTGAAAACAAAAACAATAGCTGGCTATTATCACATTGTTTTGTAGGACTTCACAATTTAATTGCTCCATTTCCTACGATAGTGACAACACCTTGAAAAAAGTCTCTAATTGACTCTAAAGCACATTGAGATATCTCATGGTCCTGAAGAGTGTTATATATAAATACAAGTTTTTTTTATCACATTCTTTTTATATTGCCCTATAACTTAATGCCTCACGGTGACATATTATGTAAACCTCTGTATGCTGAACTCAGTGGTGCTCACGTCAGTCATTTTACCACAATGATACTGGCAAGATATAAGGTGAAGCTGATTAATACTCAGTGAATGTCACAGTAACCTCTCCTACTGCACACACAAGCTGACTGCTGTATTACTCTTCCAAAATCTATTTGCTCTGTATCTAAAAGTCAACTGATATTTAAACCGTAGAAGTTCTAAAAACAATATCTGAACCTCTAACTAAAGAGTTAAACAATGATAATGTTAGAGTGGGGTCTGACTAATGCAGAGATTATAATGAAAGAAGATGTTTACTGCAGGAACAAAGCACATCTGTAAGAGACCTTGTAAACAACAATTGTGCATCTTTCCATTCAGGGCTGTCCCTGCTTTTCGGGCATGTCACTTTGCATCAGGTGGAGAGATAGACTTCCATGAAGCAGATAAAACAAAATCAGCAAGTGGTTATTCTGACAGACCAATATATTTTACTCCTTTGCCTCAATGATGTATCCTTTGCTGCTCTTGTGATTCTGTCTTGCACTCATCTACTATCTTACCCATGGGGCTGTCTTCTCAAAAGGGAAACAGGTAATGACTGCTGGCTAAATATTCGGAAAGCAAAGATGGATGGATAGTAATAATCTGTGTGAGGCTTTGCTATTTCTTTGGCCCAATAGCATCAACAATCAACAACATAACTTCACCTGCCGATTCTGACATTTTATAGAGTTTTGATCATAAACATTAATCCACAAGTTATTTCTAAATACATTCTACTCAAATATTTGTGTGCGCTTAACTAAAGAAAACCATTAAACTGAATTTTATAGTCTGTCAGTCCAAATAGCACATCAACCAACACAAACCATCATCATGTTGTAAAACAATTACCTTAGTTGCCTGTTCAATAGTATTCAAGATGACTATTATAATTCATTAGTCTGCTTCATGTGGAAACATGCATTTAATGTAACAATAATATTTTGTTCTATACAATTTAGTTATATTTATGGAGCAAAATAACGTACAATCAATGCAACATTCAGACAAATCTTTCTCTTTAACAAGGATTTTTAACCTTCCTAATCTGAAACAATGACATCAATTTTGGTACCATCTTTTATAATGATTTTTCTGCAACAATGTTGGTGCTATAGTGCCCCCTAAAGGCAAATACCAGTGCTCAATGTAGTCCAAATGTGCCTTAACTGGGGACATTCTTGCCTCTGAATCAGAAAGTTGTAGGTTCAAGTCCCAGGTCTGGGAATTAAAATGCATTTTTTAATGCTCATCGCCCTCTGGTGGCTACAGGTTGCATTAGCAACCACGAACGCCACTGCAGGCAGGTGCTCGCATGGGTTTATATGAAACAGTTGAACTGTTTCCATTCAGATATTGCACAGCTGTACCAATTTTTTTAAATCAACTTGGAACAGGTGAGACTTTCACCCAGGCCTCCTGACTCAGAGGCAGGGATATTACCACGGTGTGACAAGAGTATGGTGAGGTGGTCACACTGCATACAAAGAATACACAGGCAGAAAGGGAATGAGTGACTGCCAGACACAGAAAAAGCAGGAGTCAGGTAATGCAACAGTACTCAGAGTCCATCTCGCACTCTAACAGATTTTCCATTTTGGATGCTGCTGTGGGATTTGCTTTCCCGGGGAAGTGAAGCAAGTGTCAAGTCTGTGGTTCCAGGAGTGTGAGAGCGATGGTGAAAGGGAATGCTACTGTGAGAGGAACCAATTGGCATTTTCACAGCTGCAGAGGTGGCTCCAGGATGATTTGTTGCCTCGCTTGTGCTAATATAAGGAATGTCACTGAGTGGCTGCAGGAACTCTGAAGAGGGAAAGAAGAAAAGCCAGAATTCATCACTTGTGTTAGTACCAATAACATCAGTAAAATGGGATGGGGTACTACAAGCAGAATACAAGGAGTCAGGGAGTAAGTTAACAAACAAGACCCCAAAGTTGGCAATCTCAGCATTACTCCCAGTGCCAGTGAAATGACTCCATAGAGGCCTGTATCTCGTCGCCAAGTCACCCTTCATTTGTACATGGATAGTCCTTGACTTTAGTACTGCCTCTTCAGAGCCAAGTGTCAGAGTTCCAGAATCTCTGTCAGCCAGGGCTCCCTGATTGGACCAGTTTTACAGCCCCAGAAGGGAACTCATGTTCTATGATGTCCAGCTGGCTGACCTTGTTATAATCACTACATTCCACCCTCTCTGAGCCCAAGGACATAGACTGGTCCTTTATCTTGGAGAGCCTCCTGGGGTATGTTAGTAACAGATCAGGTCCCAATGGCTCGGTGTCCAATACAGGCAGTGCCTAACACACAGTAACCTTGCCTCTTGCACCAGGTGCACATCAGTAGGATTTCTTCTTCTGGCAGCAAAGGTGTCCAGGTGGCTATATCCACCATGTCCATCTCTGGTCCTGAGGATTTGCAAATGCTTGACGGAGAAGGTGAACCCATGGGTACCACAGCCTTTCTGACTGTTACGAGAGGTAGGGCATGTTTGGCTCTGTTTATGGATTTGTGGCTTTCATATGGTCCATGTGCCTGTTCAGGACCATCGCGCCTACCTGAACTTCATACATCACTGGTCTTAACCTCATTTTGACCTCTTACACATGTGGGACTATTTCTATGATTCTTACACCAAACTTTGTCCCCTGAAGTAAACTGTCTCTCTCACTTGGTGGAGTCTTGTGTCTGGCACTGGTGCTCCATCTGCTGGTTCACTCCCTGCCCCAGGTCCAGGAACATCAAACTTAACCTGGTGTGGAGTGTTCTGCCCATTAGCAACTCTGAGTCTCAGTGTGCCTGTACGAGCCCATTCTGAAAAGGATAGTATGTATTGTTCTGAGGAAGGGTCACCAGACCTGAAACGTTAACTTTGATTTCTCTGCACATATGCTGCCAGACCTGCTGAGCTTTTCCAGCAATCTCTGGTTTTTGTTTCTGATTTACAGTATCCACAGTTCTTCTTATAGAGTATGTATTGTGTTCTGAGGGGGGTCCCAATATAAACTGTGGAGGTGGGGACACTTGGATTAAAATAGCTTTGTCTTCCAAAACAGCAATGTCATCGTTTGCCTTGTCAATATTGAAAGTATGTCAAGAATGTGGAATATATAATGATTAACCAGGATAGTTATGGTGAGCAGTCACAGAATGTGTCGATGGCGAGCAGCAAATATAGAGTCCTAAATTCCATTATTAAAAGGAATTTGACTAATGTACATTAGCGACAGACTAAGATACAAATAAAGATCACGAGACAGCGATGTTGATTTCTATAACATGAGATGCTGCAACTGAGAATCACTTTGCCACACAGAGGAAACACAGCCTAAAGGGTGTGTAAATGAATGTTCTGATAAGAAGTGGTATGTCTGGAAGTTAAAGTTCAGGTCTGGAGGAAAACTGTGAACCCTGAAAAATATCTCCGAAAACAAGTGCTGTGACATACCAGAAAAGATTAGCTCTAACTTAAAATGTAGATCATTATCGGATTGAAAGGAATGTACCTGGTATGACTGGTATGAGTGATTCCAAAGACAATGGTAATAAGGGAATGGTGATAGAGAATGGCAAGACAACAAGTAGACTGATTAAAATCGAGATGTTATTACAGCTCATCGGAATCCATTAAAATGTTCTGCATACCTGAAGGATTATGTGATTTACGCAATAAAACTTCAGTGCAGAATACAATGAGTTGAATATTTTGATAAATTCTAAGCTACATATCAGTACCTTCTTTATATGAGTGTGCATTGTTGTTGTGAAGCATCATCTGTACACATGTATTCGCTCACTGAAATAGCCTCCGATAATAATCAGGTTATTATTATCATTAGGAATACAATTAACTTCAATTAATCTGTGAACATGTTCTAGAGTTAATCTAATATCGGCATTAAAAAGCTCATGGTTGCAGTTTCTTCTCAACGTTTACTATTCAGACCATGGAAACACAGGGCTTTGCTTTCTTTTCCTTGGAAAAGATGATGACAGAGGTTGTGAGAAGGATAGAAAATGGGGCACGTTAGGCCTGGAGAGAAGTTCACCACTTCTCACCACCTCAGCAATGAAGGGCTGGGAAAGAAGGTCATTGGGCAACTTCCTCAACTCACCAGCAATTGAGGAAAGCACTTAAGTGGTCAATTAATGGCCACGTAAGGGCCTCAACTTGCCCCTCCTCGATCACTCGTTTTCCTGGCGGCTGGGAAAGGTGACTGGTTTCTCTATTGGGAAAGCGTGACATCCTGCTTGATGAGTTGGGGTTGCCATTAAGGTTGCCAGTGACGTGCCATTAAGGATTACCTCTTAATGGCACCTCGCTGTTCTTGCATCGGACACCATGACCCCAGTCTCTCCATGAGCCCCTCACTCAAGAAGAAGAGAAAATAACTTACCCTCAGCTGTTAGATCCCCCAAGGAGTAGGCCTCAACCAGAGGACTTTAGGAGCAGAAGCTACCGGCCTTTGATTGGGTTAGCAGTGCCGAGACCTCTGATAGGATGTGATACTTGGTCCAGCCAGTGACACCTACATCCCAAGAATAATTTTTAGAAAGAATGTGCTATTGGATAACATATGTACGATGTGAAATAATAACTGTATATTCAGGTGAAGAAGAATGTAAGAGTGTAAGAAATTGGAGCAGGATACCATTTGAGCTTGATCCAAATATTCAGTAATATCCTCATTCATCTCTTTCCATGGCTATAAATTCCCACAGTATTTCCAAGTCTCTAAAATTCCTCAATATCCACAACTTTAGTGACCTCCATTTCTTTAATGAATAAACTGCTGCCCCTCTCTGGGATAGCAAATTCAAAAGATTTTCAACCCATTGGATGAAGAAATGTTTCCTCTTTTCAGCTGAGCCCTTGTTATGAGCTCGAGATTTTACAGCAGGGAAAAAAAATTCTCTTGCCAATTGTCCTGCAGAACCACTTAAGAATTTTATACATTTTCAGAAAAACAGCTTTTAACCTTCCAAAGAGCAGGAGCTATGAAGTTAGTCTACTCGATTACAGGGCAATCCTCTCATCCCAGAATCATCACTCCACTCTCAGACAAACTTACCCTTTGTTTCATTACGCATCATGTTTTTATGAACTGAAGCCACAAATTAAGTTTTCAAAAGAATGATGGTGTCTTGAATTAACTTAAACAGCAGTTATTAATATGGCGAAACATTTACACAACCTCACTTTGCAAATGACAAAACTATCAGAAAGGAACACAGTCTGGAAGTGGACAATCAGAAACATCAGTTTAAATGAGTTTGAACAGCCCACCTCCTGAACAACTCATAGACATCCAGGCATAGGCTGTTTATTCAGTAGGGTACATATCAATCAGTTCAACTCATCACATTAAATATTGGACCTCAGCTGGTAAGGGTCTCCATCCTGACATCACTCAGACAATTCCCTGATGAAGGGCTTATGCCTGAGATGTCCACTCTCCGCGGATTCTGCCTGACCTGCTGTGATTTTCCAGCGCCACACTTTTCGACTCCATTTCTCTACAACAGGCAATCATGGACCTGTAATTAGGGTTTGCCAGCTTACTGTGACCATACTTAGCTTTTTGTTCTGTATAATTGGAGCTGGTGTACTTGGTAACCATCTTGGTCCCTCCAACATGGTGTGCTTGGCCATGTCCCTAGGCAGCAGAAGCACACAGCAGTCTGGATTGCCCGGGAGCTGATGGTGCTGTGCTTCTTGTAATTATCCTCCCTGGCAATGTGCTCGCAAATATTGTTGTTGAAAGAGTTCATGCTGCTCATGGCCTTGGAGGACATGCTGGTATAGGTGTGAATCAGCTTCATCATTTTGTCGATGTAGATGGAGTAATGTTCTTTTTTGGACTTTCTCCTCTTCTAGCAGCTCTTCACTGGTGCCCTCTTCATTGTTGTCTTGGCGCCATTCTTGTCAACCTGTCCTTTCATTTGCACAACAATGATGACAATCAAATTCAGACACAGAATAACTGGCTAGGTTGTGAACCGATGTCATGTGGGAGCAAGCTAACTCTTCGTTTTAAAAGGAAACTGTTTTTCCAGAATGAGTGAGTAGGTAAGTATCACAATCATGATAAAATATGGACGACTAATTTTCAATATCCATCATTGTATCATACCTGACACTTTTCAGGAGCTCAAAATAATTTTTAAAAAAGTGAAACCACTGCCATAAGACAATCACAGTCATTGTCTATCCAGGTTGAAACAAGCTCATGAAACATAGGTGAGATAAGCAAACTCTGAGCTAAAATTAATATTTCATCAAAAGACACTGAAACTCCATCAGGCATAACAATTCCCCCCCTCCACTCCAATTTTGATGCAGACATTTTTGAAGTTTCACTTTCTGGGGTGGAAATTGTTTGCAGATTATTCAGCTTGGAGAACATAGCTCCTGACATGGGAATACACAAGTGAACTATATTTCAGGTGCAAATAACAGCAAGAATGAGAAGACTCTCTCTACTTTTCTTCTCTCTCTCCTTGTTCTTTTCAAAAGCCAATGCTGGAGAGAAAACATCAGAGGATATAAATATTAATTTACCGAGACATCAAAGATTCTACAAATTCTGCTATTCCTGAGGGCTTCAGACATCAAATTAACAGCCATGGTTCAGCTTCAACTATAACTCCAGGACTCTAAGCACTTCTTAAACTGCATATCCTTCATATTTTTGTTGTAAACACTCCCCTTTACATGTGTGTGTGTGTGTGAATATGTTTTGTTATTTTGGGATGGTAGTAAGTAATCAAATTCTAATACTATGTTTAATTGCAGTGTGATACAACTGCATGTTAAAAATAACATTTCTTTATTGCAATGAAACTGACCAAGGACGGGTTGAAAAGGGTGGACCAATTACACTCTTCCTCACACGTTTGAAGGAATAAAGAGAGGAGACCTCATCGTCTCTACCCCTTGTACCATGTCTGTATCAGTTAAACAGGGTAGGCAGCCTCTTCAACCTGAACAAATCAACTGCTGGGTTCAGAAGAAAGATCAGCGATTGTCCATCAAGCCTCTAAATTGTCCCACACAGAATCCAGTATAATCGTGGAACAAGTCCTGGAATCATTCAACACATCAACTCACAGGATCCGTAACCACTGGCTTTATTTTGGACTCTCTTAATCTGTTGAAACTACTCTCCTTTCCTCTAATTTACTCTTCTGTGTGTGTGAGGGAGTAGGTACATTTTTGAATGTGAGCTGGAGTTATTTTTTTTAATTATTGTCTCTTATTATTCTATTATTTTTATCTATTGGGTATTACAGAAATTAAGCACTATTCCCTTTTCTTTGAAAATTTACCAGAAAACCTACCTGGTGCGACTTTTACAGTCACGACAATTAAAAGGCACATTTCAGGGACAAGCAAATTCCTTTTTAAAAAAACAGTCAACCAAGAGATGGACAGAGAGGGGAGCCATTGTACTATTTCTCACCTGGTCATATCAGTGTGTTCTCACCAAAGTCTGACACAATTATCATAGTTTTTTTTTACACTGTTATACTCCAATCCCTTTAATAAATGCTAACATATAATTTGCTTTCCTAATTACTCACTGCTCCTGCATGATAACTTGTAATTTCTGTTGGAAGAAGATGATGTAAGTAAGAATTTATTGAAGGCTCAGATTAGCTCATTGAAAGTGGGAGACCACAGATATTTTATAAATGCAAATGAAATTAGGAAAATGGAATATTTTACGTCAAGTGAACATTTAGCTTGCTTTGCTAGTGAGCCTCTGATAAATATGAGCCCATGGACTTTCTTTGTCAGTGTTATACACTGCAAAAAGCAAAAACGGTTTGATTATTTCAACCAAGGGACACTAGAGGGTGCCTACTATTCATGTAAAGAATATTAACTAGATTTTGAACCTTAGGCAGTTTCATCAGCACAAATGGAGGTGGGTGCTCTCGCTCTGAATGTAACCTCCAGCTGGATACCTATACCTGATGGGGATGCTGGCCTCACTCATTGTCTGTGTTATGGGGGCCCATTAAATCTTCCAATCGTATTGAATTTACCCCTCCATCAGATAAAAAAATGCGAATTGTTATGGAAGGAAAGCTCACATCTTCATATCTGACTCCTTCCACTCAATCACACTGTTTGCCAACACACAGTGTGAAGATACAAAATCAACCACCTCAATTCTTAGTCATAGTAAGTGATGCTGATGTTACTGTTATATCTTTACTCAAGCAGAACCCTCCTCTATAATGATATAGACAGCAGTCTGATGTCTGGTGTGTTGATAAGCTCAGTTCGCTAGACTGTATGATGTAGAATGATGTCCCAGCACAGGTTCAATCCTTCATATTGACTGTCATAGTTCATGAAGACCAACTTCTTTACTTTGCCCCATACTTGTGGAGTCATGTTCCTCAAGATATTTCATGATCAACTGCTTTGCTCTAGTGGGGAGAGATGCTTACTGTCCATTTGTGGACAATAGGAGATTAGTGTAACTTCCCACAGTCTCCCATAGCTGATGATAAGATGAAATAAGGCCATCACATTCCGTTTACCTGGCATGCAGCAAAGGTTGCTTTTTCACTGAGTCTTTGTTTCTGCTGTGGTCTGATTCTAGCCAGTCAAAGCACTGCACCAGTACCAGCAGAATTTGTTTTCACCCTGTCAGGCATAGACATGTGCATCATATTGTCATGCTGGCATCAGTACAGAACACGTTTTATGCCATTAGGTATTTTGTGTGCCATGGTATAATTTGACATTGCTAAGCCAAAAGCATTGCATACGAAAGAACAAACTTGCATTTGGATAATATCTTTCGGAACCAGTCAATGTATCAAAGCACTTTACAGCTCATGAAATACTTCTAAATATAGTTATTCCTGTATTGTTGGAAATCCAGCAACCAATCTGTGCACAGCAAGCTCCCAAAATAGCAATGTGACAATAACCAGTTAATTTGTTTACGTGGTGCTGATTAAGGAATTAACATTGGCTGGGATCCCAGGGCAAACTGTGCAGTATTTCTTCAAATTATTACTGTGGGATCTTTTATGCCCACCTGCCAGAGCAGTCTGGGCTTTGCTTTAACATTCAAAAGATGGCATTTTACTTCATTTCAATGGCACCTCACTGATGTCGGCCTAGATGTCATTTGTCCCCAGCCTGTTGAGTATGAATTGCACCCACAACTTTCTGACTCAGAGATGAGAGACCAACTGAGCTATGTTTACACTACTTGCCGAGCGTGACTTTATTATGCCTATGCTATAATGAGGAATGAAAAGGGCACTGTGTTACCAATGGGACAATCTGCCAACCTATCAATAAGAGCTTGATCACATGCAGCCAGTCTAGGATTAATAGGAAAAGTAGCATTTGGTGATTGATTTAGTTTAGTCATGAACTAACAATAAAAGTATATTCCTTGATTAATCTAATGTCATATTATTTTAGTATTTATATATCATGTGATTTTGCTTAGTCTCATCTGATAATGAAATGCACTAAGATTGCAAATGAATGGAAGGCACTAATGTTACACAGGTACAGACAAGGCCAAAGGGCTCCTGCTTAGCTCATTGCCATTTCATACTTGTGAGAATATGCAGGCTCAAGGCCAAGTAAGAAAGAACACATACATACTCTCACGTCATTAGACTTTTATCATTGTCCAAGAGGGCTAAAAGGAGGGTACTGAAATAAAAACTATAATCGCAGCTGTGCTTCTTGTCTATTAACAAAGAAACAGAAGCTTCTGACTAAAGGTGACCTTTGTATAAGATTTGGAGACGCCGATGTTGGACTGGGGTGGACAAAATTAAAAATCACACAACACCAGGTTATAGTCCAACAGGTTTGTTTATAAGCACTAGCTTTCGGATCGCTGCTCCTTCGTCAGGTGGTTGTGGTGAATGATTTAGAGAATGTCTCCATAACCATCTGATGAAGGAGCAGCGCTCCAAAAGCTAGTGCTTATAAATAAACCTGTTGGACTATAACCTGGTGTTGTGTGATTTTTAACTTTGTATAAGAGTTAACTTTGAATGTTTAAACTGGGAATTATATAATCCTTTAGGTTCTCATCATTCATGACTATGTATTGAAGAATATTACACTTTTTTATACACTCTGTGTAGTTTGTTTAGATAAATATTTTACGATCTTCTGTTATATTTTATATAATTTTGATGTTATAAGCAACTTTTTATACTATTTCTTTTGTCTTTAACAAAAAGGTAATAAAATTCTTTCCAGACATTTAAACACGTGGACAGAAATATGCCTTATTCAGTGACTTCTAAGAAAGCATGAATGGTAAGTGACAAGTGTCCGATTTAATGGAACTTCATCAATTAGGGAAAACTAAGACATAAGCATAGGATTATGAATCATTGAAACTTAACTGAACATGTCTCCCTTTTCTAAAACAAAGGGGTAGAGAACATTTTAAACTATCCTTTTATATTAGCAAAAGGTCATAACATGACAAAAACATTACTTTATGAATAGGTTGGGCTCATGGATAATTGACAACACAAGGAACCAGTCGGGGATAGTAAGAGGAGCTTTCAGTTAAGCTCGCACTTAACAGTTGTTTACAGATTGGTCATATGTTCCATAAACCAATTAGAAGTAAGCCTTGCCTTATCTAAGCCAGTCAGGTTAAATGATGGAATTGGTCATGCTGTCGGTTGTGGTCTCCTTCCTATAGGAAGGATGTTGTGAAACTTGAAAGGGTTCGGAAAAGATGTACAAGGATGTTGCCAGGGTTGGTGGGTTTGAAGTTAGGGAGAGGCTGAGTAGGTTGGGGCTGTTTTCCCTGGAGCATCTGAGATTGACAGGTGACTTTATAGAGTTTTATAAAATCATGAGGGGCATGGGTAGGATAAATATACAAGGTCATTTGGGGTGGGAAGTCCAAAACTAGAAGGCATAGGTTTAAGGTCAGAGGGGAAAGATTTAAAAGGGACCTAAGGGGCTATGTTTTCACACAGAGGGTGGTGCATGTACGGAATGAGCTGTCAGAGGAAGTGGTGGAGGCTGGTACAATTACAGAATTTTAAAGGCACCTGGATGGGTATATGAATAGGAAGGGTTTAGAGGGATATGGGACAAGTACTGGCAAATGGGACCAGATTAGTTTAGGATATCTGATTGGTATGGATGAGTTAGAACAAAGCGTCTGTTTCCATGCTGTACATCTCTATGACTGTATGTGAAAGAGATGTCAAAGTGGAAATAGAGAACCATCGAGGTAATGGAGAGAGACCAGAGACCAGAGACAGAGTGTTTACATTGCACTAAGAAATCAAGAGCTTTAACCTGCCCGTAAAGTAATTGTTTGATTAGTATTATTTATAACTTAAGTAAAGTTTCCTGCGTTAGGTCAAAAATCATACAACACCAGGTTATAGTCCAACAGGCTCACTTGAAAGCACTAGCTTTTGGTGTGCTGCTCCTTCATCAGGTGGCTGGAATTCCAAAAACCACCTGATGAAGGGGCAACACTCCAAATGCTAGTGCTTCCAAGTGAACCTGTTGGACTATAACCTGGTGTTGTGTGGTTTTTAACTTTGTACACCTCAGTCCAACACTGGCACCTCCAAATCATTTCCTGAGTTACTGTGCCAAACTGTCTCCTGTTGCATTCTTGGTTAGTCTCAAATGAGCAAATTGATATTGGGGTTTGAGTTTGAATTATGACCTAGAACACATATCAGAATAATGTGCATTTACTCTGATTGTTCCCTCTTTGGGAGTTTGGGTGCTGAAGAAAGGTTTAAAAATTTGATGCCGCAATGTTCCAACGTACAGACCAAACGAGGCGCCATGGTCAAGCTGTAAGGTCATGCAATATGTTGGTATAGCTCCGAATCACAAACCTAATAGGAAGCACTTTACAAGAAGTAATCCCTGGCATCCACCAATTACATGGTCCAGTTGTACACTGGTGAGTAACAATGATATTTATTCAAGAAACATGTTTGCTGCCTGAAGCCTAACTTGCTGGGCAACCTAAATCAAAGAAATCATATATAGACTAAATAACCAGATTAAAAACATGCAAACATGTGTTACAAATATCTATTTCATGGTTCATGTGTTTTGACATATAAATGTTAGTTTTGGGAATAAAAGTTAACAGTATAAAATGGGAGACATGCAACTGAAGATTCATAAAGTCTAGTATACTTAAAATGTTGATATTGTGATGCTGGAAGAGTTAACGGCTGGAAGGTTCAGATAAAACACAACAGTGGGGTTGCTGAGCTGGAGATATGATTTCTATCCTACTTGTAGTACTGACAGTCAAGAGGGTTTGTTTAGAGATTTAAAGCTAAATTAGTTAAAAGCAGTCAGTGACCTCTGGAAAGCTGTAAAAATTCATTTACTTCATCAGATTAAAGAATAAGCTGCATGAGTGGTATTTAATCTAAAAGTTGATGGTAGCTCAGAGAGGACAATGTTGTCAACAAGATTTGGGAGTGTAAGAAGGTTCTTTGGTTTCAATTTAATCTACATGTTAGCTGGGAGAGGAGTTATGATGTGGAGGTGCCGATGTTGGACTGGGGTGGACAAAGTTAAAAATCACACAACACCAGGTTATAGTCCAACAGGTTTATTTAGAAGCACTAGCTTTCGGAGTGCTGCTCCTTCATCAGTTGATTGCCTTTTGGAGTTAGGAGATTGCTGAAGCAGAGGAAGTAGATCCAGATAGCACAAGTGCTGCCGTTAAGCAACTCCAGGCAGTTAGGGATCAGCTGATTTCTTCAGGAATGGTGGCTCCATATCATGGAAAAACATTAAGACTAACACAACGTCCTTGACAGGTCAGTGCAGAGTAGGGTGAAGAAAGCTTACAAGTAGAATTTCCTTAAAACAGCTGAAAAGGACAGTAATTCAGAGAAATTCAGTGACAGCTCAGTGAAAGTTTGACAAAAGCTGAAATTGTGCAGATATTTAGGCAGTTGGGTGCAGTCTAAAGAGTCCTGTAGAACTTGATCTCAGGAGAAGAGATTGAACTGCCAAGAGTCTGGAGGTCACCACATATGGTCAGATGGCTGGAAGTGGCAATGCCAGTCATTGACCCCCAAAGGACAGCAAGGTGCCAGCCTTCAGCAGGAAAACTGAAATGAGGGGCACCCAGAAGGAAGGAGAGGCTGGAAAGGAAGAAAAGAAAGCCAGCGCAGAGGCACAGCAACTGACTTGACCTCCACCTGAACAGATGGACTGAATGGAGGAAGAAGAGAAAGCGAAGGCTGAAGGGAGTGGACACTGGTGAGGAACAATGAGAAAAGGAAAACACATCAGAGCCCCACAGACCCACAGCAAATGGAAAGAGGTAGCAGCATGATGAACACAGCAGCAGCTCCTCTGGTGATGAAGACATGCAGAAGGATGGCCACTAACAAAAAACAGGCAAAACACATGGGGGAGAAGGGCAGGAGTACCCCCCCATCCCACCCCGCCCACCATCACCAACACCAACTGGGAAATGTTGGACATCAGCGAAGTTTAATGGTGCAGGTTATAGAATGTATAGAATCCCTACAGTGTGGAAACAGGCCCTTCGGCCCAACAAGTCTGCACCGACCCTCCGAAGAGTAATCTACCCAGACACATTCCCCTACCCTATATTTATCCCTGACTAATGCACCAAACCAACACATCCCTGAACACTATGGGCAATTTAGCATGGCCAATTCCAGCAGTCTCATGGTCAGCCCGAAGTTAACCCAAACCTCTACGATGTCTATCGCAACCCAAACCAAATCCTGTTGAACTAATCAACCCGTGCTCACTGCATCAACTACATTGTGTTATGAGCAGGTTGGGAGAGGTGAACTGACTCCTTTCCTTATCCCACTGTTGTATTAATGACAGCAAAGATTGAATTCTTAAAAATGAAGGCGATATTGTCACAAGTCTTGGTATCAGAGACAAGGGTTCCACCAAGTTCCATAAATTAACAAATAAAGAACTAACAAAAACATGCAGACACACATAGACCCCTTGAAGCCTGTCAAAAAATATCAAACTCTGCAGTCTTTAATTTAAAAGCACTTTAGCCAAAGAATAGTTGGATTCAGAAAAAAATACTTATTCACAGATTGTCCTGTAAATCTCTCTTCTGAGGAGGAGTCATACTCTACTCAAAACACTAACACTGTTTCTCTTTCCCCTAGTGTTGCCAGATCTGCTAAGTTTCTCCAGCATTCCCTTTGCAGCCACAGTCACAAGTTACTGTCACTGAGGTTTCTTCTTGGATCAGTTATAGCTGGTTAAATTCTCTTCTTGAAGGGAGACCATGTAGATTGGCTTCTCACATAACCCTTAAATTACAGCAATGTGGTCTTCCAGTGAATTGTCACCTCAGAAATGTTGATGAGAGTGGATTCAGAGAAATAGAAAGTGGACAGAGACTGTTGTCCTGTGGAAGGGCTTCTCTGAGCATGCTCATAACCAATAATTTTTTCAGCCCCACAAACTGGGTCACGTGGCCTGTCTCTGGAAACGTTACACATTTGTTGTCTCCATTCAGGTAGATTGTGTCCATTGAAAATACAACATTGTTGCTCCAGTGGCCAATTTCTCTGTTTTGAAAAGTGTCCATTTCTAAAACATCAAGATTTTATAGAGTCGATATAATAAATTAGTAACTGTGTTGGGTTGCATGGTTGCTCAGTGGTTAGCACTGCTGCCTCACAGCTCCAAGGACCCGGGTTCAATCCCTGCCTCAGGCGACTGTCTGTGTGGAGTTTGCATGTTCTCCCTGTGCCGTGTCTGTGTGGGTTTCCTCCAGGTGCTCTGGTTTCCTCACACAATCCAAAGATGTGCAGGTCAGGTGAATTGGCCATGCTAAGTTGCCAACAGTGTTAGGTGTATTAGACAGGGGCAAATATGGGGTAGACGAATGGGTCTGGATGGGTTGCTCTTCAGAGGATTGGTGTGGATTTGTTGGGCCGAAGGGCCTGTTTCCATACTGTACAGAATCTAATCTAATCTAATCATGAGGGACCCAGTGAAACTCAATCTCCAATTGTCGGGAACCAAGTGGTAACCACCACACCACAGCTCCAGGCAAGCAGGAGCAGCAACACTCTGAATCAGAAGCAGAGCAAACAGTCCCTCTGTCAGACTCCGAACCGAACCTTCCTGGCTTCATCCTCGCCCCTACAACACCTGATCAGGGAAATGCCTCCAGGGAGGGATAGAACAGCTACTTCTGTGCGGAGAGTGTCTACACCATTCACCCACACCATGGCATGTAGGGAATCCCTGGGTGATAAGAGCATGGGGAATGAACATTGTGTCTATGGGTAATTCTGTAAAATCTCAAAATGGGTTTTAAAATAGCCAGTATTAACATGAGTAGCGTGAAATCCACTACGTGATGTGGTTTCACATTGACTTATGCGGCCAATGTCAAAGCAGACTTCCTGTTTCTGCAGGAGTGTGGGACACTGCACCTCAGCAGCTACAGGAGATGGTCGAGCTTAAGGGCCCATGGGCCTTTGATTTGGTCGGGCGAGATGATAGCCATTCCTCCAGCCTGGGGATTCTGCTACAAGGAGGCAACTTCACCATCTCCAAGGTTAAGGAGGTGGTAGGCAGACCCCTCCTCATAGGCAGACCCCTCCTCGTAGCAGACGTTTTGTATAGAAGTGCTTTCCGAGACTAATTAATGTGTACACCCCAGCAAAACAGAGTGAGTGGCTGGCCATCCTGCAGCAGCTCCCACTGCTGCTCGCTACGTTCAGGCCGGACATTCTGGCTGGATATTTCATTGATGCGGATGGACGATCCGGAGGTGCTGACAGCAAACTAGTGAGTCAATGTTGATGCTGTGTGGGTGGAGGGTCCCAAGGCAGATGATGAGGCATTCTTCCTCCAGTCATCCGGTGGCTTGGATTTGGTGGTGGAGGATGCCCAGGACATGCAGGTGGAGTGGGAGCGGGGGTTGAAATGGTCGGCCACAAGACGGTGGGGTTGTTTGGTACCTGTATCCCAGCGATATTCCCAGAAACGTTCCGCAAGTTGGTGTCCTGTCTCCCCAGTGTAGAGGACGCCACATCAAGAGCAACGGACACAGTAGATGAGGTGTTTGGATGTGCAGGAAAATCCCTGCCGTATGTAAAAGGTTCCTCTGGGGACTCAGGCAGAGGTGAGGGGAGAAGTGTGGACGCAGGTTTTACACTTTTGTAGCGGCAAGGGAAGTGCCAGGAGTGGAGAGTGGGTCGGTGGGGGATGTAGACTTAACGAGGAGTCACGGAGGCAATAGTCTCTGCAGGACACAGGTAGGAGTGGGAGGGAAATGTATCTCTGGTGGCAGGGCCTCATTGCAGGTGGCAGAAATAGTGGAGGATAATGTTCTGTATCCGGAGATTAGTGGGGTGGAAAGTGAGGACTGCAGAGGGGGGGATCTGTCCTTGTTGCAGTTGGAGGAGTGAGGTTCACCGGCTGCTGTGCTTTTCCAATGCCACACTTTTTGACTCTGATCTCCAGCAACTGCAGTCCATGCTTTCTCCTAGCTGCTGCATAGAGGCCTTTGCCGAGTCCATCAGGAAGGATGTGAGCCTGAGAAGGGGTAACTATTCTAGGCAGAGGGAGCCAGCAGGTCACAGCCTCTCTGTACATGGATGATATCATTATTTTCTGCTCGGATTTGCTGTCAGTGCTCAGACCCCTGAGCATCTGCGACCAGTTTGAACTGACCTCGGGAGCCAAGGTAAATTGAGGCAAGAGCAAGGCCGTGTTCTTCGGGAACTGGGCAGACTGATCCTTTATCCTCTTCACCGTCAGGACAGCTTACCTGTAGGTGCTGGGAATATGGTTCAGAAGGGCCGAAGCATGTGCAAAAACCTGGGAGGAGCGTATCGCCAAGGTGAGGCACTAACTAGGCTGTTGATAGCACTGCTCCCCTCCATTGTGGATAAAAAGCTGGTCATCAGGTGTGAGGGTACTCTCAGTGTTGTTGTATGTGGCTCAGGTCTGGCCTATTCTCAGACCCTCCGACACTGCAGTTACTCCACTTCATCTGGAGGTCTACAATGGACCGTGTCATCAAGAGCACCATGTATAGAGCTGTGGATAAGGGGGGGGCAAGAACATACCCAATGCCACTGTTATACTGATGTAGCTGCATCAACCCTAGCAATGCAAACACCAAGTGATACAATGAACTGAGGTTCTATCTGTCCCCAGGATTGTGAAGGATGGGACTAGTCTTGTTGCTGTGGAACATTCCAAGAAGTAGGAGCATTCTATATCACCTGTCCTTCCTGAAGAAATTTTCAAAGCCAAGCACCTTTGACCACAAGTCCATTAGGGATTGTTTGGTACATAGTGTTCTTGAGACCATGTGGGAAAAGGAGAGGGCAGATCCTGTCAGGTGGTTCCCTGAACAGACTGTCAAAGTCAGAATGGCCCCATCACCAGAATTGCCTAACAAGCACCAAGATGTTGCTTGGCTGGTGGCTCACCCATACTCAGACTCTCTGTGGCACCACATGCTATCCTCAAAATGGCTGGCAGGGGCACAGACTGTCACCTTCATCTCCTTCTCCTTCTTCTCGAATGCGCTCTTGCCAAGAACGTTTGGAGAGAGATGCAATGGTTTTTGTCGAGGTTCATTTTGAGCAGCTCTGTGTTGCAGGACTTTCTGCTCTACGGGCTATTCCCGGAATAGTCACCTAGACAAACATCGACTGCGCCTGGAAGACCGTCAACTCGGTGAAAGACTCTTATTGGTCTGTCCAAAACCTGTCAGTCTTCCAATGCAAGGAGATGACCTTGACCGAGTGCTGCAGACTGGCATATTCCAAGGTCAAGGATGACGTGACTAAAGCCTGGGGCAGCTGCTGCCAAGGCGCAACGGAGAAAGACCACCAACTAGTATCTTTCAACCAAAGTGCAATGGAGGCCTGTTCAGTTATTGGACCTTCCTGGTACTGCGAATATATGTAAATAAATTCCTGAGAAATGCCTTGGGTTTGTTTGTTCTCCATATATAAAAAGTGTACAGAATTGAACTGCTCTAGTGACTATGTATGTATTTAAAGACTTTTTTTTTTACAAATAAATATATACTGAAATAAAAGAAATGTCTTTAATGTAAACAATCCTCCCTTGCACACATATTCCACCTTGACCAGGGGTTTCCGAGTTCTCACCGATTTGAAGTTTATGGCAAACTGAAATAAATATGTGTAGCCACATGTTACTGTTATATGTATCCTTTTAATCTGGGCCTGAACATCAGAAACTGTACTTGCTCCATTGTTCATGCTTCTTGGCCAAGAGGAAAGTTGCATTTTGAAGCTGGATGTGACAAAAATAATTTGGAGTGGAACACGATTATATATAATTAGTTTGATGTTTGATTGCATTTTGTACCAGCTCTGAGCTCATGAATCTCAATTGTGCTGGGAACAGCAGTTCAAAATTCAACCTTCTCTTAGAACATGTTGTGCTTTTCAAACCTAAAAGGAAATGAAATGTCATGCTCCCTCCCCCACTAAACCTGAGGTGTGCTGGGTGAAATCACATAACCTCTTCCCCATTTGTAACTTTCAGGGTAATTATATTCCCATAAATCAGACACAAGTAAATGCATCATATAACACAGGAAACAATGCTATGTGGTAAGAAACCATAAGAAAGGACAGCAGTTTACACTCTGAATGATTGTAAATGAGGTTCCGTACAATAGAAGGAGGAGACATCTTCACCCGAAGAGCAGAGTATGTCCATAGGGAGTGTGATTTCTGGACCAGTTAAAGATTTGGATCATATACAGATATCTTTCAGCTGTACAGTCGACAGCCTGAACATCTAAAATGGCCCATTATGCCTGGCACAGTCTGTACTTTTAATAGTTAATTGTAACTGCTCTCTTGTTTTTTGTAATGGCATGTGTACCTTTCAAATACTAAATAAGTAGCTAGTCTAGGGTGTAACTGTCAGTCAAGACATTCACTGATACATTAGTAAGTGGAGCAGAGTGAACTATCAGTTTCCATTATCCTGTAACAACAAACAAAACATAGGCGTCACTGGTTTTGCCACTGGAAATGTTTGGCCTACATGTGACCACATACATAAAGGTTCTGAAGAGTACTTGTGAAAACTAAATACATCAGTAAAACTAATTCACTGAATCAGCATATGTTGTTATCACAAAACGTTTGGGCTGAAATTTCTCTGTATCTGAGAATGCCTCTCATTATTGACTGATGATCAGTTGTCCAAAGTCCCTCGATTTTGTTTGGCCACAATGTTATACTTCACGGAATTTTTTCCTCAAGGATATTGGGAATTTAAGTGCAATATTGTTATGTTTGAGAAACTTGCGAGAGCCTGAGATTCTATGAAGATAGATATTACTTTGATCACCTCATCTCACCTGAAACAGGACGAAAACGAACAGTAAGGCTAAGAAGGTTATCTGAATTCTTGTGTGAGACCAACAGCATGTTACTACTTTCAGAAGGAAAAGGGTCATGAGTACTTTTTTAAAGAGGTCTGATGTAAAACACCACTTCAATGTTTGGAAATGAGCACGGCGGTAGGTTTACCATTCAATCTGTCAGCTTCTGAGTGATTAATTGCTGCAATTATATTTGATTAGCAATGTTTATATTCACAACATCAGAGCACATGGTAAGCAAACATAAGGTAACGTTGCTGGTGTGGTTCCAAATAATATCTCATATTGATTGAAGTCAGGAGGTTGTCTTGAACTTCGAATGCTGAAGAATATTGCTTTTAAATGAAATTGTTAATTCTCTTGGAGTCTAATTAGGATAAAATTTAATATTGCAAATCCATTTCAGAACAATCAAAAGAACTGCATCTGTAGAGAGATCAAAATATAATTGAAATATGCCTCACCCTCAAGACAACAAAACTGACCATATTTGACAAATACCTCCTCTGCAAAACATGTGACTGGGATTCTTAATATTGTCATCCTTTCATCATTGTCATCAAAAGTTAGAAGTCCAAAAACTGTGGAGTTGAAGCCAATGGCATAAGTAAGCTGGTCCCCTCTGAAGTTTGTGTTAGGTAAGTCAGGGAAATGTAGCAAGAGCCAGGTTTGGAGCACGACAAATGGCTCTGTTGCAAAAGTGAAGGGAAAAGAGTGGAAAGGTGTTAGCTGTAGGCAATTCAAAAGCTACAGAAACGGACAGGTGTCCCTGCGGCAGTAGACAAGACTAAACAAGGGCAATTCCAGAAGCTTGAGGAAGTTATGGCTGTGGTGGGTTTTTGAGATACATTAAAAGATTTGATGGTAGTGTCATGATGATAGGTCAGAATCCTGAACTGCTGTGGACATTATGAACTTGTAATTCAAAAATATGCTTTTAAAGGAGCCAACGGTTCAGACTAAAATCCTCCTTTAGGCCTTGTATATTCTAGGGATGTAACATGCATGAACTGGCTTTGCATCTTGCTCCTATGAAATCAATATAATTAAGTGTTCAAGCTCACCTACTTTAAATTAAACAACTGCACACACTGCAACAAAGTAGTTTACAGCCATCTATAAACTATTTTGGAAATTGACAAAAAAGAGCTTTTAAACAGCTTCCAAATACCACCTGGCTTCTTTTGTGATATCAACTGTGACTGAAAATCACATTGAAGTTATAAATTTTATTAATTTTAGTTAATTAACAAAAAAGGGACTAACCTTTATCCTGGTTAAGGCAAATGTTTTGTTGCTAGTCATTTTTAAGTTGAATCATTTTCAAATTAAAATGGAATTACGCACAAGGTTAACTTTGAGGAAGCTTAATGACAGTGGGTACTATCCAACACTGTAGCTAATTCATGTCTCTGGCTATGTTTAAATGAGTTGTATTATTGAAGCATAGCCTAGCTTGGGTGGATTTCAAGAACAAAGAATTGTCAATCGCCATTATCTTAACACCTGTACTGCTGCCTTTTATCTGCCAAACCATTGAATAGTTTTTGCAAATGTAAGTGTGTCAGTACAACCACTGCACTTCAAAGTCTATTTTGTATTGAGCATTATACAGCATTACATTAAGTTATTGTACTGTTATTAACAGTCTTCAACCTTCTACTTCAATCGTAGCATGCCTCTATTGTAGACAAAAACAGTCATGTTTTCCATATTAGTGGATGCTATTAATAGGCTCTTCCTTTTCAGACTTTTTTTCTCCTTCACCTTTACCATCATCACTTTTCTCCTCAAAGCATTAATCTTTCATCACACTCTCCTTGCAAACCTCTGCCCCACTTCCATTTCCTCTCCAAAGCCTTCAAATTCTGTGTCTATCTTGTCCATCTTCCCTGTTTGAATCCCACTGATTAACTTGCTGCCCCTGTCAAAATGCCAAAATGGTTCTTTTCAACGTTTCAAATTAAATCCTCATCCTTACGGGACTGTAAAACCGGAACTTATCTCTCCTCAACCTTTGCCATGGCTGACCACGTAATCATCTTCCAATGCTTCTCCATGTCCAGATGAATGGAACTGCTATGATCTGATTCTATTCTTATCCATCAAAGAGTCCCCTGCAATAACTTCTCTTCCCTCTCTTGCATCATTAGTTCTGGTATCTCCCGAGGATCGATCCCCATCCTTCTATTACCGCTCACCAACATGCTGTATCTTGGTGACATCAGCCGAAAAGCAATATAAGTTTACACAAATACTAATGACACCATTCTCTATCTCACAAGCGCCTCTCACTAGTCCTTCACATTCTCAAATTTATCAGATATTCAGTATTGGATGAGCAGAAATTTCTAAAAATTGTGAAGACTGAAACTTTCAGGCTCCCATGAAAATCTATTGCTTTGATCAAGGGCTTGAGTACTTGCTTTCTTGTTTACCTTACTGGCTCAGTTCCTTGTAAGCTGCCTCAGGATCTTATAGAGTCATAGAGATGTACAGAACAGAAACAGACTCTTCAGTCCAACCCGTCCATGCCGACCAGATATCCCAACCCAATCTAGTCCCACATGCCAGCACCCGGAACATATCTCTCCAAACCCTTCCTATTCATATACCCATCCAAATGCCTCTTAAATGTTGCAATTGTACCAGCCTCCACCACTTCCTCTGGCAGCCCATTCCATACACGTACCACCCTCTGCGTGAAAAAGTTGTCCCTTAGGTCTCTTTTATATCTTTCCCCTCTCACGCTGAACCTATGCCCTCTAGTTCTGGACTCCCTGACCCCATGGAAAATACTTTGTCTATTTATCCTATCCATGCCCCTCATGATTTTGTAAACCTCTATCAGGTTACCTCTCAGCCTCCGAAGCTCCAGGGAAAACAGCCCCAGTCTTTTCAACCTCTTCCCATAACTCTCTTACATTAAAAGCTGGTCGTTGCTTTAAACATAGTTTTCTACGTTTGAACACTGTTACAATGACATAATTACTGTTCTGATTTGGAGATGCCAAAATAATTACTGTTTGTATCAATGAGAAGAATCAGGGTTTTTTTTGCCAACTTCTTTGCTAATGAAGGGACTATTTAAATTGCTGTCTTCTGTAGAACCCCTGATGTAAGTATCTTTAGCTGTCCACATTTTGTGTTCAGTTTTCCTATTATTATATGGAGTATTCAACCGTGTGTTCTCATTGGAGTTAAACAAGGGCATGATACAACAAAAGGGACATTTGATTGTTGTGCATTATATGGAAGGCTGTAACAATTCTTTTATATGTGCTATAAGCTTATAATCGGCACTGTATTTAATCAGGCTGCCCACCCAGGAAAGAATAGGACTTGGTACAAAACATGTTTCTTTCTTGTATGGTTCCTAAAATGAAGTTGTGTGATTGTTATATTCAAAATGTAGCAAAGAAAAATGGTGCAGCTTATTTAGTTAGCGTGCAAGAACATATTGGCATTTTGCAAAATGATTCACATCGTAATAAAAGGAATTATAAAAAGCATGGAACTCCAAAGCAGGTGTTGGATTTGGAAGACTAACCACAATTATCAGAGCATTTTTTGAAAGCTTTCAGAAGACATTTCTTCTTGTGTATTGTTGTTTCTCCAGGTCTCTAATTGTAATGATTTTATTTCACATATTGCATGCTGCTGTAGCAAGATGGCGGCAGCAGATAAGACAGCACCCAGGCACGTTTTGTCCAGTCTGTCTGGTTTTCTTTATTTTTTTCTTTTCTCATTTTTTATTGGCAGCCCAGGTGGGATTTAACCCAGCGCGGGTGATAGCGTGGTCAACGTGGGGTCGAGCCAGCCCTGATGGTGTAAGCCCAGCATGGAGCATCTGCAAGCCCATGGCTTAGGAAGGACTGTACTGTTTAACTCTAACTTGTTTCTTTATTTTTCTATTTTAGATTTTGTATCGCGGTACCTTTGTACTTAAGATGGTGCCCAGAATGGCAACTTTTCACTGTACTCCTGTATCCCTGTACCTGAGTACATGTGATAATAAAACCTAATTCTAAATTCTAATCACCAACAGATGATAATCCCAGTTGAGTACTTCATCAGTGTGTACTGTGAAGAGGCTTATTCCAGCCAAACTTGAGCAATGGCTGAGGTCAGATTTTACAGTTATGAATTTATTTTGAGTGAATTCCTGACTGATAATGTAGCAAGCAAGATTATTTCACAGGCTATTGATCTCCGCAATTATTCCCAGAATTAGCCCACCATTCCTGAAGAAGGGCTTATGCCCGAAACGTCGTTTCTCCTGTTCCCTGGATGCTGCCTGACCTGCTGCGCTTTTCCAGCAACACATTTCCAGCTCTGATCTCCAGCATCTGCAGACCTCACTTTCTCCAGCAAGCAAGAATACACATGCTTACATCATCTTATACAGGTATTAATTTATGTTCTTTTAGAGACACACAATTGAATAACAAAAGACCTTTTTTTCATATATCTCCAGATGTTGCTCTTGCATGTTGCCATCATAATAAATATGACGTAGATCCTACTTCTCATTCTTCTCTGGAGAAATAAAATGTATGTTAATAATTTTTTAAAAGATTATTTCACAGGCTATTGATCTCCGCAATTATTCCCAGAATCAGCCCACCATTCTTGGGTCAGCAAATAGGTTTTAGGTTTTGTTATTGATGACAGATACCCACACCATAAGAACACAACACTTTTTGGAAAGTCTGGCAGAAGATGACTGCAAAATTATATTCCTCTCTCTCTCTCTCTCTCTCTCAAGACCAAGAGTCAGCTCTTCCCGGCTCCCTGGTTGTAAAGAATATAAAAATAACATATTCTTATTTTCTGTAGACTGGACCATTCCCATCATCCCAGCCCCAGGTGATCCTCAATCCTTCTTCTGGTGATCAAGTTTCAGACAAAGCATCTGTGCCGAGAGTTGAATTCCAGAGACAGACAGTAGGTTTAGTCAAGGGAAGAGGCTATAGGGGACATGCTCACCACTGGTGCTATGACTGAAATGCCCCTCACTCCATTCAACAATTGACTGACCTCACCCCACCACCTCCACCCCAAACTCTCCAAAGTCCTGGGACAACAAATCTTGAGAATGTAACTTTAAAAAAAAAAAAGTTTTGTGATTTACCTGTGAAAGAAGTGAAACTAACATGGTCATTCTAACAGATGAGAGACTTAAACAATCAAGGTATTTTTCAATGTATAATTTCAGTTACATCACACTGTAAACTATTGCTATAAATTCTGTGTCTTACAATCTTATCCTCCACAACTACCTGATGAAGGAGCAGCGCTCCGAAAGCTAGTGCTTCCAATTAAACCTGTTGGACTATAACCTGGTGTTGTGTGATTTTTAACTTTGTACACCCCAGTCCAACACCGGCATCTCCATATTATGAATAAGAAAAGTTTGGAGGGATATGGGCCAAGTGCAGGCAAGTGGGATGAGTTTAGTTTGGGAT
Organism: Chiloscyllium plagiosum; assembly: GCF_037043375.1. Classification (NCBI taxonomy): domain Eukaryota; kingdom Metazoa; phylum Chordata; class Chondrichthyes; order Orectolobiformes; family Hemiscylliidae; genus Chiloscyllium; species Chiloscyllium plagiosum. Next base: position 28,946,298 of record NW_028270159.1, on the reverse strand, counting down.
TATAGTTGACATGGACTGGTTGAACCAAAGGATGTGTTCCGTTCTATATGACTCTATGAGTGGGGTGGGATTGTGAGTGTCTGTGAGAGAGAGAGAGTGTGTGTGTGTGTGTGTGTGTGTGTATGTGTATGTATGTATATATATATATATATATATATATATACTGTATATATATTATAAACATCCTTTCTCCCCAATACACAAACAAACCCGCCCCTCCCCACATACAGCTATATCATAAATGCTGCCCTCCTCACACTTCACTTCAGCTCTGATGAAGAGTCACCTAGACTCGAAACATTAGCTTGCTCCATCTCCATGGCTGCTGCCTGACCCACTGTGATCTCCAGCATTTGGTGTTTTTTGGTTAAGAAGCACTCTTGCAATGAGTTCAGTTGGAGAGGGGACTATAAAAAATCAATAGCTGCTTCACATTGTGTTTTAGTTGCACATGGTTGCATAGAGATGAAGATTAGATTTCTGGAATTTAGGCTCATGTGATGCAGACTCTGCACCTGCAATGTTTTTCTTTTGTAGGAGTATCTATGTTATTCTGGTAGATAGTTCAAAAACATGACCATCGCTCTCGTCTTCTCTCCTATTCAACCCTATATCAAGCTGCTGACCTACATTCAAACCATTAGGAAGGCAGTATCCTTCTTTCTCCTTAATATCCCTGTCTCAGTCCACTTGTTGCTGAGACACTCGTTTATATATCTTTAATAACTTCCAAATCTTTTGCATTTCACCTTCTTCAAATTTCAATTCATTCTAACTCTGTTCTAAGATGAGTCAGATAGAAGTGGAAAGATGGAAGTGGTCAGACAGCATGAACCCCTCCCTGAAACTGTCGTTCTAATATTAATTTATCTAACTTTGTCACATTTAAAGTGATTGGAATGTTTGATGTCATTGCACAGTACATGCATTCCAAACAGCAACAGTATTTTCAAATACACACTCTTTATCAATTTTGATCAGTTAATCTCGAACAGAAATTGTTATGGGAAGCATGACTTGAATTTGAAACAGGAAAGAAAAAGGTGCTGTCCCTGGGAAGAATTTCAGTAACAGTGGCCAACTGATTGGCATCCCACCACCAGAATAAACATTTTCTCCCTCCATGGTTGGTCTATTATGGCAGTCGTGTGTACCATCTGCAAGAACTCATCAAAGTTCTTCCAAAATGCAACCTCAACCTCCCAGAAGGAAAAAGGCAGACAATACGTGGGAAAACCGATATCTCCAAGCCCCAATGCAAATATGCCACTTCTCCTTCATCGTCATTGAGTCAAAGTCCTGAATTCACCCCGTAAAACCACCTTGGCAGTGCAAAACCATAGTTCAAGAAGTTGGCACATCATCACCTTCACAAGGACAGTTAGGGATAGTCAATCAATGCTGAACTGGCCAGTGACATCTGCATCCTATGAGACAATTTAAACAAATTTAACTTCAAAGGTTGTCTCTGCACTAGCCATTGCCTTCAAAAATGCTGGTTGGAACCTGTGGAATAGGGCAACACAGTGGCCTAGTAGTCAGCACTGCTGCCTCACAGGGGATATGGGTTTGATTTCAGCCTTGGGTGACTATCTGGGTGGAGTTTCCACATTCTCCCCATGTCTGTGTGAGTTTCCTCTGGGTGCTTCAGAGATGTTCAGGTTAGTTGGATTGGTCAGGCTAAATTGCCCATGGTGCCAGGGATATGCAGGCGAGGTGGATTAGCCATGGGAAATGCAGGGTTACAGGGATACTGTTCAGAGGGTCAGTGTGGACTCGGTGGGCTGAATGGCTTTCCACACTGTAGGGATTCTATGATTTGACAACATGAGTTCTAAGTGGGAACTGTGGTTGCATTGTTATAAGTGAAATCAAATTTCTTGGAGGTGCTTTTGGAATATAACATCAGAAATTATTTAAAAGTGAGCATTTCTGGCAAATATTTATTACTTCACTGTCACATATTCACCACATTTTCCTCTTTAAATATTTTGTGTGAATTCCTGGCTAGACATTTACCAATGTGGATTAAAGTTCACATGGCTGTGTATTTTGCCCTACAGTTTTTGAATGATGTATTGTAGCTTATATCTGAGTAAGGACTTTTTTCAAATTTCAACTGTCTATTATTTGCTCTAAGCTAGGTAAAGAAAAAATGTCACTTAAGTTAGTTGAAAAGCCTGCATTGTGGAAACAAGTTGGAAATAAATGACAGGACAATCCCCCAATTAACTAAAGTTTCAATTATTATGGGAAGGGTCATTTTTTTAAAAATGACATAATTGATTTTATTAAACAAAGTATTAAACTACAAGGTGCCTATATTATTTACGGATTACTTTTGCAGAAACCAACATACTTCTTCTAGGCCAAGCAAAACCAAACTTGCGTCACTCCTTATTTTCTGGTCTTGCTTAACCCATAATTTTCACCAGGCATCAATCTCAAAATTGTTAGCCTGGTTGTTTTCTGCTTTCAGGTGTAATGCCACTCCCTACAATTTGGCTCACCACTTCACTTGACGGTTCCCGCAGCCCTTTCCGTAAGGCAGTCTCACAACCACTTGAGGAATCACTGTCACTTTTGATTATTACTGCTGCTTTCTTGGTGTTTGGTTAAATATTTTAAAAGCACATTGCGATCGATTTTTTACAGGAGCTGGGCATCTCATGATGCTTATTGCACTCCCTCCTCCTAACCTTGAAAAGTATTATTCAAGTTGTGGAAATGTGAAAGGCATTTAGAGGGTGATGGAGTATTTGGGCCCTTGGCGAATGATGGAACTTACAGTTCATCTCCTTATCGATGAGGTTTAAAGAATAAGGAAAAAACTTAACGACGCTGAGGGACGTACAAGTGAAATCTTCCTAGCCCCTGAATGATATTTGGCATGGCAAGAAATTTGGGAAAATTAGGTAGGATGTCCAGTAAGGACCTTCCTGAGATCAAGAAGCAGAATTTCCCGACCAAGTGTTGAACAGCAAGGCAAAATTCACAATAGTGAGCAGCAAGTGGCCTCATTGTGTGAATTATCACTCATTACTATCCTCATTAGTACCAAGCTCATTAATATACACTCTCCCATTTTCCCACCTCTTGGATAGAAACTAGATGCCGAGATTTCCCACCATGGAAGTCCCAACCATTAAATGACAATTCCGGTTTGCAGCTTTCTCCTCCAGACCTTCATCTTGGGCACCAGCCACCAACATGTCAGGGCACACTCCATGGGCAGTGACTGCATCAACCTCACGCCCACAGACACTGGCGACTGACACATACCAGTTTCAGCTCAACATCTTGGCACATCTCCAATCCACTCACAGCATGCTTCTGTACTTCAGTGCTACAGTTTCAGAGCTCATCAGTGCTTTTAATGGTAATGCTGCTGCTTTGTAAAAGTATCCATCTCATAGTTCAGGCTCTATCTCAATATTGCCCAGTACTGTCTTAGCACATAGTCACTTTGTGCCTACATCAATGCTCACACCATCCTGAATTGCCTTGCTTTTCCCCTCTGCTGCACCTTAAAGGCTCACAGAACTTCTGGGATGTCTTGACATTGAGTGATGTCATGAAAGCATGCCATAGTTGTCAGCAGTCAGCAGTCAAGGGGCTGGAGATGTATGCACCAACCTATTTCAGTGTCACTGATCCTGGTGCAGCCAGTCAAAAGTAGTATTCACTATCAGTCCAGGAACTTGGGCATAGTCGGTGATCAAAGATTCTATCCGACTGCTGACCAGGAGTAGGCCACAGTCAGTACTACAGGTCCAGAGCATACAGTCGGGGACTAACAAACTTACTAGGGCAACATGGAGGCTCAGTGTTAGCATGCTGCCTCACAGCACCTGGATCACAGGTTCAATTCCACCACTGGGTGACTGTAGAGTTTACACATTCTCCTGATGCCTGCGTGGGTTTTCTCTGATTGCTCTGGTTTCCCCCCACAGTCCAAAGATGTTCAAGTTAGGTGGATTAGCCATGCTAAATTGCCTGTAGTGTCCTGTGACATGTAAATTAGGTGGATTAGCCATGGGGAAATGCTGGGTTATGGGGTAGGGAGATGGGTCTGGGTGGGATATGCTTTGGAGGGTCAGTATGGACTTAATGGGCTGAATGGTCTGCTTTGGCACTGTAGAAATTCTACTCTATGACAAGCTTCCTTCTGCAAGCATAGCTGATGATTCTACTGTGCAGTGCCCTCTGAGTGAGATGGAGCTGGAATACAGTGGTGCCCATTCTTCGATCAGGGCCACAGTGGAGCAGATGATGGACCTCCTGAAGATGAGCTTCCGCTGCTTTGATCATGCTGGTGACAGGAGTTTGCTGTGCAGCCTGGACAGAGTGTGCTATGCAATCTTAGTATGCTGTGCTCTGCAGAACTGCAGCAGGCAAAGAGGACATAAGATGGATGCTGATAAGCTGTGACAGCCGGGGCAGTTCTCTGAGGAAGAATGTGAGGATATTGTGCAGGAGGAGCATCACCATCTGTGTGATAGAGCACAGACATTTCAGCCAGACTGGAGTTAATGAGCACCCAGTGCCAATCGATGAGAGCTGGGCGCAGTCTTCACTCAGCAACAGCAAAACTATTGATGCTCCAAAAGCAAGCTTTGTGTTTTGGTTCCAAGAGGCAACTGCAGCTTCAGTTTGTTTGTCTTTTTGATAGCCTTTCCTGTTAGTGAATGAAAGTGATTGGTTTAAAGTGTTTGAAGGCTTCCCTGTATGTGATGGCCCCACATGGAACAATGATAAGATGTTGGGTTACAGTGGGCACTGGAAAATGAGTAGCAGTGATTTAAAGTGTTGTAAGATATGGCTAAAGATAAGTAAGCTGCATGACCTGGTGCTTAACCAGCAATTGGGGTAGGAACGTGCGGTTGGATTTCCAATTGAAATCACAGCTGTGCCATCCCTGTGTCGCGTGAAGCAATTTGGTTTTTGCATGTTATCTTCCTACATGCATGGTGAAGGGTAACTCTGAACTTTTAATGCATGACTGGGTGGGTGGCTGAGATTCAAAGTTGGAGTTGGGTCCAGGGACCCTCGGATATCCTGGCAGCAGCGAGTATTTCAGTCGGAGCGAGTGGGAGAATCAGACTAGCATTGGACGAGTGATACTCTATTGGGGAAAGGTCTTGAGTTAATGAGATGAATTTGGAATGATACCATGAGAAATCTCACAGAGAAAATCTTTCCATGAAACACAACAAAAATGACACTTAGTGAATTTCTGGTAAGATTCAGTCAAATGAATTACAGTCAAATCAGATACAGAAATAAGAGGAAAGAAATGGAAAGAAAAGGGAGAGAATATAAGGCAGAATAAAATTGTACACAAAAAATTGAAATGAAAAGAAATTTTTATAGTTTACCCACCAACTATTATCCCACCACACGTACAGTGAAGGGAACTGATTACCCAACAATTTACTATCAACTTGAGGTTTCACACTTACAATTGATCCCTTTTATGATCTATAATTATTGAATAGCTTTTCAGGAACATACATTTTGTCAGTTACAAAGTGCCTATGTTATTAAAGATGAGCCCTAACGTTCTGTAGTGAGAGCTTCATTGACAATCAATGTGTAAATACTGCAATTTTTTGAAACTCGGCTAGAGGTTGAGGATGAGTTGGTGTTTTTTTATGAAGCTAATGACAGAACGCTACGAATCTTCCAGCAACCTGTGGCAATTCAAACTGCACAGAACACCTCCACCACAAGTTGCTGGATGATTTACACATTAATATCAGCAAGTGCCACTGACATGCCACTCTTTAGTGTTACAATCTGGGCTACTGTAGAACATTATTCTGTCAGCAGGTTCAAAAGTAATCCTTTTGGTAACCAAACCTCAGATGTCTGCAATTAGCATAAAGAACATAGAATATGTACAAGGCAGACAATATATAGAAAGAACAGGAGGAGGAACCTGAGCTACAAAAATTTTCTGCAGGCCTATGCCTACTCCAAGCAGCCGGTAGCAGTGGTTGATGGACACACACATACACACACTCTCTCTCACACACACAATAACACATGCACACACAATCACACACAAACACACTCACACGTACACAATCACTTGCACACACAATCACACACACCCACACAATCTCACTCACACACACACACATACAATCGCACACACTGACTGGTGAGGGAGGACAGTGGGTAGATTACAAGTCAGCAATCCCTGCTTATTTCATATTCAACAAGAAAGCAGCAAGAAAGCGAAATCATGATTTGGTGGCTCAGACATGAATTTTAAAGTGTAAAAAGGTAGAGGAAAAATATTGAGCAGGACCTTGTGAGCCATCCTTTTAACAGAAAAAAGGGCAGCTTACTCTGGGCCATACTAAAGGAAGGATATTATTAAATTGGAAAGTCTGCAGAAAACATTTACAAGGATGTTACTTCTTACAAGGATCTAACTTCTCCTTTTGTGGTTTGATATCATTTTTGCTTGGATAATTCTCCCATGAAGCATTGTTGTATATTTAAAACATTAAAGATGCTACGTAAGTGCAAGTTGTTGTTGCTACTGTTAGTTGCAAATGCAATTAGCTAAAAGAAATGGATATGAAGTTGATATAATTACTGTAATTATGTAAAGAAACCTTCTTTTTTGTATCCTTTATTTTTGCGCTGTGGACTAAAAAAATACTGTTTTAAATCGAGGAGACTGTGTGAATAGATAGCTGCAGTTTTAAAAATCACGTTTACGAAAGCACATTGTGAATTGTATGCAACTAGCCTGCATGTGAGAGCAAAAGCAGCCCACAGAGCTCATGGTTTCTGAACTAAACAATCACTTGACAACAACATTTGGATTGGCTCCTGACCAGGTGAACGTGTGGGGCTAGTGAGCAGAAAATGGCTAGCCTATAAACAGAGAGCATTCAAATCTTTGTGACCGTATGTGTCTCTCTATCTCCAGCGTGAAGGTAGCAGAAAGTTAACAGCAACAGCTAACTGTCTTCTACTTACCTTTCCTTGCAAATCCCATGTTGAGCAAGGAATAAAACACATCTAATGACAGGCAAAGGATGAATCCTCAACCAACGAATGAACAAGAGCATCAGTGTGCAAACAGACCAGTGTCAACAACAAAAAACTAAAAGAAATTGGAAGAGACCATACAAAACAACTCATCAATCCCCTCGGTCTAGCCTGATGCTATCAAACTGAAGTTTAGATTAGATTAGATCCCCTACAGTGCAGAAACAGGCCCTTTGGCCCAACCAGTCCACACCAACCCTCTGAAGAATAACCCACCCACACCCATTTCCCTCTGAACAATGCACCTCGCACTATGGGCAATTTAGCATGGCCAATTCACCTAACCTGCACATCTTTTGTGACTGTGGGAGGAAACCAGAGCTCCCGGAGGAAACACACGCAGACACAGGGAGAATGTGCAAACTCCACACAGTCGCCCGAGGCTGGAATCGAACCTGGAACCCTGTTGCTATGAGGCAACAGTGCTAACCACTGAGCCACTGTGCTGCCCCTTTCTCTAATTTTCTTTCTCTTTTTCCACCATTAAAGCCATGTCCTATCTGTCTTTCTGTGTCTGTTTATGAGAGCGGAGAATTTAAGAATAGGGAGCATTTAAGTTACAGAGAATTATAAGATAGCAATTTGTATATTCTAATTGGTTAAAGACAAATAGACAGCTATTCTCTTGTTAAGGACAGAAATCTGGTGAGTGTTTTCTTTTATTCTTAGTTCATCAGCCAGGCAAATAGGGAACTTTGGATAGTTTAACTAAATAATTTCTTATTTGTGACAGCTTCAGGAATAATTGAATTTGATTTTGAGGGCGCTACCCAATGTGTCGTCACAATTAAGACAATGCACTGATATCTGGAATTAGTTTGCAAAGTAAACAAAAGAACCAGGCAGACTAGTTTCTTCCTGCAGCTGTTAACACACAATGCCTATCAGAAAGAAATTTATGACCTGGGTCAGTTTCGCCAAGTCTCACATCTTTCAGTGAGGATATGATTTTGCCATTAATCTCTTTGAAGGACATTTGCTTTGAAGCTTAACTTGTCAAATAATGGCCAAATAACATCAGATACTCAGAGCTCCTAAAGATAAAGGCAGATTTTTAAACTCAATGAAATAGGTAAATTCACGACAATCAACTGAGTACCCAATTACTGCCAGAAACCCACTGTCTACCATCTTAATTGTGAAGCTGACTCTGATCAGAATACACCAGCCAGAAACAGATAGTTACCTCAGAAACAGACTCAAATATGGCTTTGTAACTAGGTGGGACAGCAGGCTCATCTAGTGGGTCCACGGTTCCACCCTACAGTGACACTGCTGAGTAACAGCTTGTGGCTCTGGCTTCACAACATTGACTTGGCATGACTGGAAGCTGGATTCCACATTCAGGTATTTGTGCAAATAGGAGTTGTATAGCACTGTTAGTCATGCACTCGCAAGCAGCTTCTGAGCTTCTGAGTTGTGACTTAACCTCCCGCCACCATTGACACAGAGTCATGGGCAGAGGGGAGAAACAACAGCGTGAAGAACCAAGATAGTCTGATGGACAGTAGCACTTGAGCCTGTGTGTGGTTGTGGAGTGTGCCTTCTCCTCTTTGACCTTAAACACCCGTAGTTGCTCTCTTGGATAGTTCTGAGTAACAGGCAGCCATGTTTCTGCAGGGAGACTGTTTCGACAAGATCTGTGGCTTTCTGGCTGATGCTTTGGCAGTGGATACTAAAGTCATCACTGCCATCAATTGTTTTCTCCGTAGATTCTGGTAAAGCTTCTCTAGGTAGCATCACCTTTATCTCCCAGTCTGCAGTGTACAGTCTCGAATGGTCTCTTTGCTGAACCAAACCATCATAGCAGTTTTGTTGCTAGATGCTAACAACCAGAATGAGAGAAATCTATGATTTGCAACAGTGTTCAATTTCACTTTGGGTCAAGGATGCGTATGGTTTTGTCCCAGCAAAAAGGAATAGCAGCTTATCTGAACAGGCCACTCTTCACTCCATCAGATCACAGGAGAAGGATAGTATACATTTCTCTAATCAAATGTCATCGGTTTGAATTCTCATCATGCCGCCTCGCTGACCTTGTTCAGTATCTTCTGCTCTCACATCATAAAAACACCATTGAATGAAATGAGAGAGAACCTCAAGGCCAATACACACAGTGGAACCAGTCATGTCAGCCATTATGGGATGTGGAAACCATTCATGCAAAGCTCTGCACAATAACAGGAGAAAGCCAATCAAGTCTGTTCTTTCCATCAATTAGATCATGACTGGTTTGTACCTTGACTCCATCTGCCCTCTTTAGCTACAAAACAATGAATGCCATTGCCTAACAAAAATGTATCAATCTTAGTTTTGAACTTTTCAATTGTTTATAAATGATTTGGATGTGAGCATAAGAGGTATAGGTAGTAAGTTTACTGATGACACCAAAATTGGAGGTGTAGTGGATAACGAAGAAGGCTATCTCAGATTACAACAGGATCTTGATCAGATGGGTCAGTGGGCTGAGAAATGGCAAACGGAGTTTAATTTAGATAAATGTGAGGTGCTGCATTTTGAGAAAGCAAATCGTAGTAGGACATATACACTTAATGGTAAGGCTATAGGGAGCGCTGCTGAACAAAGAGACCTTGGAGTGCAGGTTCATAGCTCCTTGAAAGTGGAGTCACAGGTAAATAGGATAGTGAAGAAGGCATTTTATATGCTTTCCTTAATTAGTCAGAGTATTGAGTACAGGAGTTGGGAGGTCATGTTCCGGCTATACAGGACATTGGTTAGGCCACTGTTGGAATATGCGTGCAATTCTGGTCTTCTTCCTATCGGAAAGATGTTGTGAAACTTGAAAGGGTTCAGAAAAGATTTACAAAGATGTTGCCAGGATTAGAGGATTTGAGCTATAGGGAGAGGCTGAACAGGCTGGGGCTGTTTTCCCTGGAGTGTCGGAGGCTGAGGGATGACCTTATAGAGGTTTACAAAGTTATGAGGGCATGGATAGGATAAATAGACAAAGTCTTTACCCTGGGGTCGGGGAGTCCAGAACTAGAGGGCATAGGTTTAGAGTGAGAGGGGAAAGATATAAAAGAGACCTAAGAGGCAACCTTTTCACTCAGAGGGAGTTACGTGTATGGAATGAGCTGCCAAAAGAAGTGGTAGAGATACAATTGCAACATTTAAAAGGCATCTGGATGGATATATGAATAGGAAGGGTTTGGAGGGATGTGGGCCAGATGCTGGCAGGTGGGACTAGATTGGGTTGGGGATACCTGTCGGCATGGACGAGTTTCTGGGTTTGTTTCTGTGCTGTACATCTCTATGATTCTATGACTATGACTGGCCCTTCTAAGCAGAAAGTTCCAGATCTCCATTACTGGTGCTGCTTGATATCAATCCTGAACTGTCTAGTGGTATAACTAAGTGAGGAGAAGCGAATTGGCTCCCCACTTTTAAATCCCTGTGCTTAGCCACAGCAGAGATTTTTAATTCTTTTTAGCACACCATTGTATGATGTTTCAATTAAGCTATAGCCCTTTTGGTTAAAGTTAAGGGATCAACAACAAATTGTACCTTTTTTGCATCAAAGAAAGCTGAATTTTATTCTCCACTAACCTAGAGAAAAATAATAAAACATGACATCCAACAGAAACACAGGTTTAACAAAAGGCTAGTACAACGAGAAGATAAAGAATATACAGTTTAAAAAGTTCATAGAGTCCTTGAGTCATTAGAGTTGAACCTGGATACGTGGCTATTTCATCAATTTCTTGTATTCTCAGCAGTAGCAAAATTGTAAAACCATTTAGTTCTTGCTGAATGGATGTTTTTCTGATTTAGTTTTTCCACCACTGCTAGCTTTTAAGATATTGAGAAGGGAACAGTGAGAGGAAGTTTTCCAGTATTTGCTGTTACATACATTTTCTTCTCCCTGTTTACTGCTCTGTCAAGCAGCTACGAAAATGTGGTTAATTTGTGTATTCTTCAGTCTGATTTTGTTGTCTTTTCAAGCTATATAGTTGCCAGTGACCTTTCACGTTCAAATGAATAACATACAAGTGTAAATTCAAACAGAAACAGGAAATATAAGTCTCATGACACCTGATTCATTTGATTGGTTTCAATGTGTTTGGGTAAAATGGTGATTTCAGCTCAGACAATTGTATTTGTTCCACACTGATTTCCTGAACTTGCCTGACCTGTGTCCACTGACACCTGCAGCCAATTTTAGACTGATGTCTCTTCTTTTATAAAACTATTTCAGTTTGTGAAGATCTCACGTATTAAAATCAGATGACTGAGGCTGAAAATTGATGGTCCTTTTTTTATATTAATCATGACACTCAACTTTTAAGACTATGCCACCTTGCTCCTGAGTTCACAACCAGAGGAAATAGTTTATGCTATCAAGCTCATTAATCACCATAGATTACTTAATTTTGAATACTCAAGGGAACACAAGACCTGTCTATGCAACCTGCCCTCGTAAATTAATCTTTTTCACCCTGACTTAATTCCTGTTAATCTTCAATTCACCCCATCCAAGGTCAATGTGAAATGCAATACTCAGAACAGAATAAGATGCTCTAAATGGCACTTGAGCAGAGCATTTTAAAGTGGGAACAGCTCCTGTCTCTACAACAGATAAAATATCAATATTGATATGAATTATATTAAAGAGTTTGTATTGAGAAAAAACGTCAATGATGCATACTTGATAAAGATTTGAATTCCAATCACAATATTATAGTGAGTTCCATGTCACTCAAGTGGACATTATGCTTTCCTTTAAATAAGCTTTATCCACTCTTTTGAACTCCTGCCCATTAGTTTCAGTAGAGGTGGTGACAAGCTACCTTTTTTCCCTCATGTACGGACCTTTAATGCTTAAGGTCAGCAATCCTTGAGCGTAGAGCCTCTGAGTGCTTTCCAACAGGGAGCACAGGTTTGAGCCCAGAATGTGCTTGGAAGCTGTTGGACTTTCTATCAAAGCTGCAAAGGCTAGGAGTATTGACTCTGGATGTGAAGGCCTGGATGCAGCATCTACAGCTGGCCACACTCTCCAAGAAAGACAGCACAGTGCTGATGCCATAATAGGGGACACCACCCTGGTTGGAATCGGAGTCTTCCACATTCCCAACTCTAGTGCTAAAACTCTTCGGTCCTTCAATAAGTGAAATTTATGTGAGTTTTCCGCTCATGGTTGAGCCTCTGAAATCTGCCTCTCTCTCTGTCTTCCTCACAACAGCTGAGCATTGATCCATCTCACTGTTAATGATGAATACGGCTGTCATATTCTGCAGGTATTGGCCAGAGGAGAATAAAAAGGAAGGAGAATTAGGATGACACACAGAAGCTGGGCGTAACAGTTGACAAGCTGTGATTCTGTGTTCCTCAGAAGATTGTAAAGGGGTGAAAATATTTGAAATTCCCACTCTGGAAACCGCCAAACCTGACAGCTGTAACGGGCACACTGATGTCCAGTTCTCCTGCTCCAACTTGGACAGGACCAGGCAGTTAGTTGATCTTCTCTGTTGCTGGGCACCATTTCACCCTGCAGAGAATTGAGAGCAAGAATGAATGAATGTTTCCAGATGAGCAGGACTTCAGATAATGAGAGGGAGAGGGGAAAGCACGAGTCCAGATTTGGAAGTGTTCAAATGAGGACAGGCACAGTCGAGTGTGAGGTGAGGAAGAAACCTAAGAAAAGGTGGTTTCTTTTACATATTCACAGGAATGCAATGTTGCTAATATGGCCAGAGTTTAAAAAGTTAGAAGCATAGAAATTCAGAGTAGAGGAGGCCATTTAGCCCTTTGATCCTGCCCCACCATTTGTTCAGTGACTGGTCCTTAGTTCTTTGTTTTGCTTTCTCTCCAACACTTTGCTCCCTTTAGCCGAATAACCAAATATGTTTTAGAATCATAGAATACAATCCCTACAGTGTGGAAACAGACCATTCAGACCAACAGGTCCACACCGATCCTCAGAAGAGCATCCCACCCAGACCCGTTCCCCTACCCTATTGCTCTACATTTACCCATGTCTAATGCACCTAGCCTACACACCCTTGAACACTATGGGCAATTTAACATGGCCAATTCACCTGACCTGCACATCTGTGTGGACTGTGGGAGGAAACCGGAGCACCTGGAGGAAACCCATGCAGTCATGGGGAGAATGTGAAACTCCATATAGACAGTCATAGAGATGTACAGTATGGAAACAGACCCTTCGGTCCAACCTGTCCATGCCGACCTGATATTCCAACCCTGCCTGAGGCTGGATTCGAATGCACGTCCCTAGTGCTCTGAGACAGCAGTGCAAGTCACTGAGCCACTATGTCGCCCTTACCTGTTGTTCTTGACAGGTAACATAACACAAAGTACTGAATGAACAAAGATCATAGGAATGTACACAACTTCTTAACAAGTTGAAAAAAGCTTCAAAGGTGTTAAAACTGATAGATTGTTCAAGGTAATTGATGGTTTGCTTGATGGAATTCATCAAAGCAGTTGGTGTATGACTTGTTAAACATACACAGTTGTTTTGTTCAGTCTACTTCAGCCATTGTGTAGCCAGCATTTGTAACTCGCAATTCTTGACTATTGCCTTTAGAAAGCTGTGAAATGCCATTGGAAATAAGAAGAAGGGTTGAATTAGATTGTCATTAATTCCCATGAACAGTTGAGCAAAATTTTCAGAATCAACACAATTGCAGTGATTTGCCAGGCACAATAAATGTTGAAAAGTCAGGTGCATTTCTTAAAGATGCCCACCCGAATTTTTCAGATACCTCCCTTTATTTGTTTCTGAGGCAAAATTTTGAAAACGGTGGATGACTTGACAAGGTGGTCAATAGAAAGAGCTAATGTAGCAGCAGGGTGCTCCTGCTTTCCCTCATGATGGGTGTGGTGTGGTCCAAGTAAGTCCTGAAGAAGGGTCCTGCTCAAAACATCGACTCTCTCGCTCCTCAGATGCTGCCTGACCTGCTGTGCCTTTACCAGCATCACACTTTTGACTCTGGTCCATGTGAAAGGCTTGGATGTTCTTAAACTAAGAAAACTTTGTGCTTAATTGCATTCAGATTGATATAAGATAATAACCTCTCCTTAAGTGAGGAACCATTTTTTGTATAAACTAAAATGATATCAGGATTTGACATGTTTGCACCTGAACTATTCTGACAGCAAGTGTAGCCTGCCAATGTACTGTCACCTTAAAACTCTACATATATGAAATCTTTTTCTGACTTGTACATTCCTTCCTGCAAATATATTTGAAGTCACCAGTTACTGCAAACGATAGTCAGATACAGTGTCCTAGAATTTGTAAGGTGCAACTATATGCTGTTCACTGCTTTCTCTGACACATTTTGGAAACGATGAGCAATTTGAGACACATTTACATTGGCTTTGATCGGAACTTCTGTGCTATAGAGCCTTGAATGAGCGCCTAGCTAATGAAGTATTGTTTGACAATCTGTTTCATCTGAGGTGGAAGGAGAAGGTTGCATATATTTTATCACTGTAGCGCAATGTGCATTTGGTACAATGATAGTGTTTCAATACAATGAAGATTGAATTTCAATACAAAAATGTTCTTAAAACTCTTTACAAAGAATGTGTACAAAGAAATTAGAATCACAGAATCCCTACTGTTTGGAAGCAGGCCATTTGGTCCACGGAGTCCATACAGCCCCCCTGAAAAGCATCTCACCCAGACCCACCCCCTCTCACCCTATCCATTAACTCTGCATTTCCAATGGGTGATCCACCTAACCTGTACATCCTTGGACATTATGGGCAATTTAGCACGGCCAATCTACCTAAACTGGACATCTTTGGACTGTGGTAGGACACCAGAGCACCCGGAAGAAACCCACGCACAGGGAGAATGTGCAAACTCCACACAGCGAGTCGGCCAAGGCTGGAATTAAACCTCCGTCCCTGGCACTGTGAGGCAGCAGTGCTAACCAATTAGCAACCATGCCGCCACATTAATTCCTTTCATTTGAATATCAGTGAACAAAACATAAAGATGAGAAATCCACAACAATTCAAATTATTTCATTGTCAGCATTGCTATTGATAACCAACTTCACTACAGGAAGTATCTATGTCTGCTTTGAACTATGCATTTTACCTTAATGTACATATTTTGTTTTAAAGGTTTTTTGTCACTCAAGTTTTAGTTTTAGATTAGATTTGATTAGATTAGATTTGATTAGATTACAGTGTGGAAACAGGCCCTTCGGCCCAACAAGTCCACACCGACCCGCCGAAGCGAAACCTACCCATACCCCTACATTTACCCCTTACCTAACACTACAGGCAATTTAGCATGGCCAATTCACCTGACCCTGCACATCTTTGGACTGTGGGAGGAAACCGGAGCACCCGGAGGAAACCCACGCAGGCACTGGGAGAACGTGCAAACTCCACACAGTCAGTCGCCTGAGGCGGGAAATGAACCCGGGTCTCTGGCGCTGTGAGGCAGCAGTGCTAACCACTGTGCCACCGTACCGCCCAACCTGAGAAAATTAAATCCTTCTCTCGCTTAAGAGTATAGACACTCACACCCAACTGTCCTCTTTTGAGTTTCCGTGAACATTTTGAATTGTTTAGCTGTGAAAAAAGTTAATTAAAATTGCCCCCACGTTCTGCCTTAAGAGCGTTATTGTCAACTGGGAGGGAGTCGGTAATTCACCATCGCAAGATCTAAACCCAGATCTCAGATGTAGCAGTATAACAAACAAACTCAGTTTGTCACCTAAAATTGTTTGCAATTGACAAAGATCCAAACAAAAAAAGGGTGATTTACAGTTTCAAAGTTTTAAGTAAATACTTGTACGGATCTATATGGTAGTACTGGAACAGAAGTTTATAGGACGAGAATACATGCTGTCATTTTTTATGAGTAATGGAAGCATTGATAATATATTAGTTGGACTGTGAACATGTAACTAGAGGAATTAGGTAATAATCTCATAAGCTCAAGGTTAGACGAGAAGTGAAAAGAAGCTTATTTCTTTCACTATGCACCAGATATATGGAACAGTCTGTTTATTCTGAGGCGCCAGAAGACTGGAGCTTGGCTAATGTGGTACAATTATCTAAGAAAGGCTGTAAGGAATAACAAAGGAACTGTAGACCAATGCGCCTGACATCAGTGATGGAGATGGTATTGGAGGAGATTCTAAGGGACAGGATTACATGCATTTAGAAAGGCAAGGATTGTCTAGGGATAGTCAACATGACTTTGTGCGTGTGAAATCATGTCTCACTAACTTAGTTGAGTTTTATGAAGAGGTAACAAAGAAGATTGATGAAGGCAGAGCAGCAGATGTTGTCTATATGGACTTCACCAAAGCGTTCAACAAGGTTCTGCATGGTAGACCAGTTAGTAAGGTAGATCACATGGGATCTAGGGGGAGCTAGTCAATTGGATACAAAAATGGCTTGAAGGTAGAAGAAAGGGAGAGGTGGAAAAGGGTTGTATTTTGGGCTGGAGGCCTGTGAACAGCAGTGTGCCACAAGGATCAATGTTGCGTCCATTGCTTTTCCTCATTCACATAAACGATTTGGATGTCTGTATAGGAGGTATGGTTAGTAATTTTGCAGATGATACCAAAATAGGTGTAGTGGATAGTGAAGAAGATTATCTCAGAGTACAATGGGACCTTGATCAGATGGGCCTATAGGCTAAGGAGTGGCAGAAGGAGTTTAATTTAGATAAATGTGAGGTGCTGCAATTTGGTAAGGCAAACCAGGGCAGCACTTACACAGTTAATAATACCACCTTGGGTAGTGTTGGGGAACAAAGAGACCTTTGAGTGCAGATATATAGTTCCTTGAAAGTGGAATTGCAGGTAGACAGGGTGGTGAAGAAGGCATCTGCCTTCATTGGTCAGAACATCGAGTATAGGAGTTGAGATGTCACGTTGCAATTGTACAGGACATTGTTGAGGCCACTTTTAGAATACTGGTCATCCTTCTATAGAAGAGATGTTGTTAAACTTGAGAGGACGCGGAAAAGGTTTACAAGGATGTTGCTGGGACTGGAGGGTTCCGGTTATAGGAAGAGGCTGACGAGGCTGAGGCTTTTTTCCCTGCAGCATCGAAGGCTGAGGGGTGACCTTATAGAGTTTTATAAAATTACGTGGGGCATGGATAAGATGAATAGCCAAAGTTTTTTTTTCCTCAGGTGGGGAAGTCTAAAGCTAGAGGGACATTGTTTTAAGGTGAATGGGGAAATATTTAAAAAGGACCTAAGGGGTAGCTTTTTCATACAGTGGGTGGAGCATGTGTGGAATGAACTGCCAGAGGAAGTGGTGGAGGTAAAAGGCAGCTGAATGGATATATGTATAGGAAGGGTTTAGAGGGATATCAGCCAAACGCTGGCAACTGAAACTAGGTCAGATTAGGATGTCTGGTCCGTGCAAACAAGTTGGATCGAAGGATCTGTTTCTGGGCTGTGTGACTCTGTGACTCTGAATTGAAAACATGTTCACGCAATTTCTGAGAGTAAAAACATTTTGGAGGAAAAGGGGAAGATTTTTCTACAACTAATCACACTCTACCCAACTGAAGTGCAGTGGCTGAGTCAATGGGAAGACCAAAGGGTCATGACCTCCCCATTCTCTTTAAAGTTGGTCATTTTGTTTACGCAAGACTCACCCAAAGCTGACAACCAACAATTTACTCACTTAACCAGTTTCATTTGTCAAGGTTAATGTCTTTTATCCTGATGAGCAAACATTATCTGAAGCATTTTGTTCGAAACAGCAGCCTTTAATTTAGTGTTGCATCACCTGGGCATTATGGCCAGCAGAAAGGGTGGTTTACAATAACAACAAAAGGACCAATTTAGATGATGTTTAAAGGTGACACTTGTGAAGTAACCAAAATATAGGATAATATCTTGAGGTTAATACTAGTGCCAAGATCTTGATGGGTTCACTCAAGGCACGAAATTAGGTCCAAAATTTATAACAGAAAATGCTGGAAAACACTCAGCAGGTTAGCGAGCACATACTCAGCAAGAAATAGATTTAACTAACATAATGTTGTTGAAGTGACTTGTTTATGCATCTTTCCATCTTATAATCTTTTGCCCACAAACTTTCTGTTTGTGCAAATCAATCAATAATGCAGCTAAATAGAAGGTTATGTTTTATAGTGGTAGTGCCCCATCTCATAGTTGAAAGGTTTCATATTCTATCTCAGGGTGTGATGGCCATGGTGATGTGTCATAAAACATCCAAACACATTGATTTAAATACATATTTAAATGAGTAAGTAAGAGTGTTTGAGTTATAAGCAGAGGCTGGATGGGTAGGACATTTTCACTGGAGAGTAGGAGGTTGAGGGGTGACCATACAGAAGTTTATAAAATTATGAGGGATAGGGGCAGTCCGGTGGCTCAGTGGTTAGCACTGCTGCCTCACAGCACCAGCATCCCAGGTTCGATTCCAGCCTTGGGCAACTGCCTGTGTAGAGTTTGCACATTCTCCCTGTGCCTGCGTGGGTTTCCTCCTGGTGCTCCCGTTTCCTCCCACAGTCCAAAGATGTGTAGGTTAGGTGAATTGGCCATGCTAAATTGCCCATAGTGTTGGGTGCATTAGTCAGAGTGAAATGGGTCTGGGTGGGTTACTCTTCGGAGGGTCGGTGTGGACTTGTTGGGCCGAAGGGCCTGTTTCTACACGGTAGGGAATCTAATCTAATAAATAAGGTGAATGGCAGTTGTCTTTTCCCTAGTGTGGGGCTGTTCAAAACAAGGGGGCATATTTTCAAGATAAGAGGAGAAAGTTTTAGAAAAGTCACGGGGTCAACTTTCACACACAGGAATGAACTTCCAGAGAAAGCGATGGATGTGGTTACAGTTACAACACTTATGTAAGTATATGAATAAAAAACGTTTGGAGGGATATGGACCAAGTGCAGACAGGTGACAACTAGTTTAGTTTGGAATTACTGTCAGCATGACTGGTTGGACCAAAGAGTCTATTTCTGTGCTGTATGACTCTGTGACTCTAAGTATTGATGATGGTACAACTGGACCAGCTGAACATCTGAGGCAATTTGGTAAATATAACCAACACTGCTTCTTCATATTCGATGAGATTTCAAAATTGAGAAATAAACAGGAAAAGGAGTGTGAATTAGAATGGATAAGTTCAACATTAAATCAGATATGGAAACGGAAACAGAATGAAAGGTTTGGCCAAAAAAGCAGAAAGAAACAGCTAAAATGCAAAAGTTGGCATTTCCGAAGTCTCTTAAATTGATTCACAACCTGAAGGAATGACATGCCGTTACTGGAAACAAAAAAGTGTTGGAAATCACAGCGGGTCACGCAGCATCCATGGAGAGAGAGGAAGCTAACATTTCAAATGTACTTGACTCTTCACCAGAGCTCTGCTGATTTCCAGCATTTTTTGCTTTCAGTACAGATTCCACCATCTGCAGTAATTTGCTCCAACATGCCATTATTGTTCACTTTCTAGCTTGGGAGATACATTACAAAAGTCAGTAAAGATTATCATATTCTTAAAAGAACATTTATGCTGATCCTTACAAGAATTAATTTTCTGTGATGAGTTTAATGGGTAATACTGTAACTTGCATGAGAGCGAAAAGGTAGTTATGAATGAGATTAAGTTTGAGCTTAATTAGTGTCCCTAATTGCTCTAGAACTTGAGTCATGGAATATCTCACCCTTGCTTTAAGCAGTTGCTAACTACATGTCTTGTTCAGGCAATATTATGTCATATTTTTAAAAAAATACTCACCCATCTTTCAGTTCGATAACCTTTCAGATGGTCTTTTGAGTATTTTCAGTTTTCATTTCTGTAGTATCCGTTTTGGGCGGCACGGTGGCACAGTGGTTAGCACTGCAGCCTCACAGCGCCAGAGACCTGGGTTCAATTCCCGCCTCAGGCGACTGACTGTGTGGAGTTTGCACGTTCTCCACGTGTCTGCGTGGGTTTCCTCCGGGTGCTCCAGTTTCCTCCCACAGTCCAAAGAAGTGCAGGTCAGGTGAATTGGCCATGCTAAATTGCCCGTAGTGTTAGGTAAGGGGTAAATGTAGGGGTATGGGTGGGTTGCGCTTCGGCGGGTCGGTGTGGACTTGTTGGGCTGAAGGGCCTGTTTCCACACTGTAATGTAATGTAATCTAATCTAATCACACTCAAGTTTCTCAATGATCAGTTTTATTCTTGAACAAGTCCCCTTGTTTGTACAGCTGATTATACAACCCTAATAGCCACGAGTGATGGCATGAGAGCTGGCAAGGAGCATCACACATTCAAGCATGATCCTCATTTCCACCTTCCTTCAAATATTTAAATAATAAGCAAAGGATCTAGGATACCTTATCACCTATCCCAACATGAACTCCATCAAGAGTTTCAGTGGCCAGTGGCTATGATGAATTGAAGATTCACCATTGCAAGTCTGAGGTGTTGAGGGTCCAGAAGTGAGACCTCTTCACAGTAGAAGACCTTTGTAGGAGATCTTCATAGCAACAGTGAAGTAAGTACAGTTTGATTGAGTCCTGAAAGGTAGGTATGAGTGGTATATCCATAATCTCCCACTCTTTTTGAAGATCAACAGAAGCCACAAAGGAATAGCATCAACATTCCTTTATGGAACTTTTGTGAGGGACTTTATGGAATCTGAAAATAACATCACAGCAAATTGTGAGAAGTCGGACAGAGATTAATGAAGATGACATTGCTATAGATAAATGAAAAGCTCAATTAAATAAGCAATTCTACAAACAAACAATCTGTGGGAGCAGTTCTTTATCTAAAGACTTGAAAATATCAATTGTCTCCTGACTGCCCACTCCATCTTCACCTCTGTAGACCTGAGACCATCTAAACTCTGCTTCCGGTATTCTAGCTCACACCATGTCCTATTTATCTAATACCCTAATGCTCACTGACCTACATTGGCTCTTAACCCTTCAATCTTAAACTTCACAGCCTTGTTTTTGAGTCTCTCTATAGCCTCATCCATCCTCATCTTTGTATCTCCTCTATGCCCCTATAGGCCTTGGAAATATCTGCACTCCATCACTTATTTAATCTCTTGCAAGAAGCCTCTGGAGAATTCAGGAGTCCTATAGTACAAGGGAGAGCAGGAGAGTTCTCTGGGACAGCTGATCAATATTTGTTCATTAACTAACATCTGTTTAATTGTTTAGTCGTCTCTGCTACTTATGGGGCCTTGCTGCATGCAAATTAGTTGCCCTATTTTTCCAGATTACAACAGGAATGGCACTTCAAAAGCCACTAACTACAAGTCTTACAAGTTTTTTCTTTGGTGACGTGTCTCTCCAGATTGTAGAAGATAACTCCTCGCATGCAGATTATTTTGGCAGTGACATTATCCATTCTTGGCATAGCTGATATATTTGACACTCCCTGGTATCAAACACCAAATAAGTTACAACTTGTGAATGTGGAAAAGCAGCATTTTGTTTAGATGTGAGCGTTAGGCTCAGATCTTAAAAACAATCAACAATGAATGAATAGAAATCCCAGAAAAGGAGGCAGTGATCTCTCTTCTTGAACTGCTGCAGTACTTGGGGTACCCACAGTGCCACTAGGAAATTAAAAATCACACAACACAACATCAGGTTATAGTTCAACAGGTTTAATTGGAGGCACTAGGTGGCTGATGAAGGAGCAGTGCTCAGAAAGCTAGTACTTCCAATTAAACCTGTTGGACTATAACGTGGTGTTGTGTGAGTACACCCAAGTCCAACACCGGCATTTCCATATCATGCCACCAGGAAGACAGCTTCAGGATTTTTGATGCAGAGATAGTGAAGAATATACTTCCTTCACTATCACTGAGACACAAATCCTGGGACTCCCTTTTTCAGAGCACTGTGGGTGTACCTACACCTCAGGAATTGCAGTAGTTAGAGAAAATGACTCACTAGCAACTTCTCAGGAGCATTAGGTATGGGTAATAAATATTGGCTCAGTCATTGGCACCCACATTCTCATGAACAAATAAAACAAACTCCTGAATTAAAGAGATATGTTTTAAGTTGAATGATTTTAATCTCTCCACCACTGTTGGCAGTGCCTTCAGCTGCCTTAATACTAAACTCTAAAATCTCCTATTTAGACTTCTTAGTCTTTCCGTCTCTTTCCTCCTTTGCAACATCAATTACACCAAACTCCTTTATCAAGCTTATATCAACTATTATATTATCTTCTACAGTGGCTTGGTGTCAAATTTTGTTAGACACCTATAGTACAAGGGATCTTGTTAAGGATACAAAACATTGCAAGCTGTTGTTGGACAGTTATTATACAAATGCCATTCTTTATCGGGACCTCAGCAGTTATTTTGAGTGTTAGAAAGTTCTACTTAAATAATTCAGTATTTCGATACCTTCATTGCTAAGCAAAGTCCAGAAACAGCAATGAGGTATTGGGACAATTGGAAGGCTCTCATTATATTAGTTGAGAAATATATGTTGGCAAGGGACTAGAAGAGTTCCCCATGCTCTTCCTTGAATATTGTTATGGAAAGAATGGCCCTGAATTCCCAAAGATTCATTGAAGCTGAGGATTGCAACAGCCTTCAAATAAGAAGCCTTAGCCCTGTATCCTTTTGATGGCAGCTGTCTGATATCTACAAAGGAACAATCTGCACATGGAAATTGGAGGAGCCAGTGTTCAACTAAGAACCAGGTTAGCAGCTAAATTCAGCCTCCACCAGTTTTGCCCTCTGAGCTTCCTACTTCATTCAATTAGACCATGGCTGATTGTTACAACATGGGTTAAACTCTCCTGCTTAATTTAAGAACCAGCAACACAAAGAAGATTTATCCCATGCAGTAATCTGCAAACATTCAAGTGGCCAAGAACTATGTAAAGTAAAAATTAACAACTTCATTTCTTAAGGTACAACAGAGAATAATTAACTAACTACTATTTACAATTTATTTCTCTAATCTATCTTTTACCTTCCCTTCTATAATACTAGTCCAATAAAACCCCCAGTTAAGATTTACAAAACAACCGGTGGCACAGTAGGGCGGCACGGTGGCACAGTGGTTAGCACTGCAGCCTCACAGCACCAGAGACCCGGGTTCAATTCCCGACTCAGGCGACTGACTGTGTGGAGCTGGAACATTCTCCCCGTGTCTGCGTGGGTTTCCTCCGGATGCTCCGGTTTCCTCCCACAGTCCAAAGATGTGCGGGTCAGGTGAATTGGCCATGCTAAATTGCCCATAGAGTTAGGTTAAAAGGGGCAAAAGTAGGGGTATGGGTGGGTTACGCTTTGGCGGGTCGGTGTAGACCTGTTTCCACACTGTAAGTAATCTAATCTAAACACTTCTTATCTCAAAACCAGGCAGTTGTGTCTTCCAGTGTCTTCTTTTCTCCTTGTTAGGAATTTCTGTGTTACAGGTAACTGATCGAAAAAGTACTTTTAAGAGAGATTTTTTTTTAAGCAGTTTATTAGATGTTAGAACTTAACAGTTCTCTTCTCAACTGTTCAATTCTCCCCCGGTCTTATATCCCAGAGCATCGGATTGTGTCATTGGCTTTTAAGATTGTCAATATATTCAATTCAAACCTGATTGGAAATTGGTATTGTTATTGGGGTATGATTTAAACTAATTGGCTGAATTCGAATTTGTTTTTGTCTCCAGGCAACAAACTACTCAAGTTGTTCAGCCAGTGTTATATACATTGTTGCCTTATTGAGAACACTGGACGCTGTGTCCGATAGTTCTGCTGCTTTTAACTCTCTTAAAGGTACACCCACATCTTCATAACACCCCCCCCTTAAGAAAAAAATGAACTATCATAACAAAAAGATGGCTTCTTCTTTTTACTCTACTTTTTAAATATGTTACCCTAACATACAGGTAACTTTAATATAAGTTCTCCTTAACGTCTTCCTATATACCTGTGTATAAAAACATTAAATAAAGACAAATTTCATTGAAACTCTATTAGTTAAATCCGCGATAATGTGTCTGCGATTGATTACATTCTTCTGACTCGCAACATGTATGATTTTTAAATTAAAGTTTGTAACATAAGACTCCAACAAAATAGTCTCATATTCTTATCTTTAAAATGTTCTAAGAATATAAGCGGATTGTGGTCAATGTACACAATTGTCTCCGATACATTGTTTGTGACATACACATTAAAATGCAGTAAGGCCAGTACCAAACTCAATATTCCTTTTCGATTGTGGATATTGATCTTCTTTAAAAATTAACCAACTGACAGTTCAATCCCATCTCATTTTCCTGGAGACGTACAGTTCCAACTCCTATGTCACGAGCATTGATGGTGACTTTAAAAGATTTTGACATGTTTGGTGTAGTTGGCTCAGTGGTTAATATCGATTTCAAATGGTTGAATGCCTCCTGCCATGGTTCTGTCCACTGAAACGTTGTGTTCTTAGAATCATAGAGTCATAGAGATGTACAGCATGGAAACAGACCCTTCAGTCCAACTTGTCCATGCCGAACAGACAGCCCAATCCAATCTAGTCCCACTTGCCAGCACCCGGCCCATATCTCTCCAAACCCTTCCTATTCATATACCCATCCTGATACCTTTTAAATGTTGCAATTGTACTAACCTCCACCACTTCCTCTGGCAGCTCATTCCATACACGTACCACCCTCTGTGTGAAAAAGTTGCCCCTCAAATATCTTTTATATCTTTCCCCTCTCACCCTAAACCTATGCCCTCTAGTTCTGGATTTCCCCACCCCCAGGGGAAAGGCTTTGCCTACTTATCCTATCCAGGCCCCCCATGATTTTATAAACCTCTATAAGGTCACCCCTCAGCCTCTGATGGTCCAGAGAAAACAGCCCCAGCCTATTCAACCTCTCCCTATAGCTCAAATCCTCCAACCTTGGCAACATCCTTTTCTGAACCCTTTCAAGTTTCACAACACCTTTCCGATAAGAAGGAGACCAGAATTGCATGCAATATTCCAACAGTGGCCTAACCAATGTCCTGTACAGTCACAACATGACCTCCCAACTCCTGTACTCAATACTCTGACCAATAAAGGAAAACATACCAAACGCCTTCTTCATTATCCTATCTCCCTGTGACTCCACTTTCAAGGAGCTATGAACCTGCACTCCAAGGTCTCTTTGTTGAGCAACACTCCCTAGGACCTTACCATTAAGTGTATAAGTCCTGCTACGATTTGCTTTCATCTGAATTAAACTCCATGTGCCACTTCTCAGCCCATTGGCCCATCTCATCAAGATCCCGTTATAATCTGAGGTAACCTTCTTTGCTGTCCACTACACCTCCAATTTTGGTTTCATCAGCAAACTTACTAGCTATACCTCTTAAGCTCACATTTAAATCATTTATATAAATGATGAAAAGTAATGAACCCAGCACCGATCCTTATGGTACTCCACTGGTCACAAGCCTCCAGTCTGAAAAACAACCCTCCACCACCACCCTCTGTCTTATACCTTTGAGCCAGTTCTGTATCCATATGGCTAGTTCTCCTTGTATTCTATGAGATCTAATCCTGCTAACCAGTCTCCTCTGGGGAACTTTGTTAACACCTTAGTGAAGTCCATATAGATCACATCTACCGCTCTGCCCTCATCAATCCTCTTTGTTACTTCTTCAAAAAACTCAATCAAGTTTGTGAGACATGATTTCCCATGCACAAAGCCATGTTGACTATCTCTAATTTCTTCAGCAAATCGTTTAACAGTGCCACTACACTGCCGAGGTTTGGAACAAAGTTCTGATAGAATCCCATGAGTCCTAAGAATCAAAGCACATCTTTCTTTGAGGTTGGTTGTGGAAATTCCTTGATAGCCTTCACCTTTGCGTTCCGTGGGGTCAACCTTTCATGTCCAATGTTATGTCCCAAGAAACTCGCCTCTGCTTTCGCTAATTCCATTTTATTTAAGTTTATCGCCAGTTTTGCTTTCCGTAATTGTTTAAAGAGCTCTGTACCATGTGATCTTTCCAAGGCTTACTGAAGATCACTACATCGTCCAAATAGACTGCACAGTTTGTTAACCCAGCCACAACTCTGTTCATGAGTCTTTTGAATGTGGCAAGCACATTCTTCATTCCAAAGGGCATCACTTTAAACTGATATAGCCTATTGGGGTTACAAATGCAGAAATTCCTTTCACCATCTCTGATAAAAGTACCTGCCAGTAACCACGCATTAAATCCAACTTGTTGATGTAACTGGCTAGTCTGACTTTCTCGAAACAGTCCTTCAATCTAGGAATTGGATCTGAGTCTGATTTTGTAACAGCGTTGACTTTCCTATAATCCACACAGAATCGTTGAATCCTCTCTGGTTTGGGAACAAAGGTGATCGGCGAACTCCACTCACTCTGGCTTGGTTCAATGATGTTCTCATCAAGCATGGCCTCCACCCCCACCTGGACCTATCGGGTTTTGAGAGGATTAAGCCAAAAGGGGTGCTGTTTTATCAGAGCAGTATTCCCTACATCTACTTCATGTACAATAGCATTAGTCCTCCCATCTGATTCTTACATATGTCCATGTACTGTAGTAATAAATCTTTCAACTCCGTTCTATGCTCTTGAGACAGATAGCTTCCTAACCTATCCCACGCTTTAAGGACTTTTTCATTTTTTAATCTATTTTGAGGCACCTCAAAATCCACATTATCTGGATTTGATTCCTCGCTCTGCGGGGCAGTAACTAACACCTGTTTTTCCAGTAGATTCATTTGGGGCATCTCTAATGGCAAACAACACAAATGGGATAACTTTATCCCAATCATTTGGGTAGTCCCGGGTATGCTCTCAACATGGTCTTCAAGGTGTGATGCCACCTTTCTAAAGCTCTCTGGGATTCAGGATATATGCACTGGATTTAAAGTACTGTCTACCTGAAGTATCCATAACCTCCTTAAACAGTCTAGCAGTTAATTTTGACCCTTGGTCTGACTGAATCTCTCTGGGTAGCCCATACCTTGAGAAGAAAGCTACTAACTCCTGTACTATCTTTTTTGCCTTGATACTCTGAAATGGAATTGCCTCCGGAAATCTGGTAGACACATCCATTATGGTTAACAAGTACTGGTGCTCACTTTTATTTCTTGGAGGGGACCTGCACAATCAATTATAACCCATGTGAAAGGTTCTTCAAATGTGGCAATCAGCAACAAAGGTGCTTGTTTTATTACAGCCTGTGGCTTACCTACCATTTGGTATGTATGACACGTAGGGCAAAAGTTAACCACATCCTTGTGCATTTCAGGCCAATATAAATGTTTCTGTACCTTAGCTCGAATCTTTTGTAACCCTAGGTGACTTCCTACAGGTAGTTCATGTGCTACCCATAACACTTCCTGTCTGTATGCTACCAGCAATACCATCTGAATCACTTTGGACCATTTCTCCTCTGCACTAACCTGCCATGGTCTCCATTTCCGTAAGACGATTCTATCTTTCAGATAATAACCCTCCGAAATATTCTCTGCCTCCTTTTCAGAATACACATCCACATATATATATATCTTTTATTGTCTTGTCTTGCTGTTGTAAATTTCTTAGTCTTTCAGTAGTAAACACTTTCATCTGACCCTCTGCCTGTTCAGGTTTTCCTGCAGCATTACGTCAATCAGGGTATCTGCAAGCTGAACCTCAACTCCTTCATCTTTCTCCTTACTTTTCACTTCATGCTGTGTCTTATGATAGTGGGATCTAGTTACCACAGAGTCTGGGAAAATAACAGGATATTTTTATTTTAACTCCTCAGTTTCTTGGTTTTCCTTCGGCTTCTCCACAACAAGGGGTGTCACTCTCACCTTGGATCCTGCCAAGTCATTCCCAGGAACAAACCGAATTCCTGGAACTGACACTCTGTCAATCAATCCCACTGTAACTTCCCCAGTCTTAAGTTGGCACTCCGCCCTGATCTTACAGAGGGGAATGTTAAATTTCTGTTCATCTATCCCACAAATTACCACACTCTCAGGCAACAGATCAGAAATAGTGCAAATTCGCTCATCCCTTACTATCAGCGACTGGTTAGATCCTGTATCTCTCAAAATTATAACTTCTTGTCCTTCTCCCCCTGTTCTTTCTGAGTAAACTTTACCCACAGAGATGAATTCTTTGTAGAGATCAGGTACTAACTCTATACCCAGCCCCTGCCTAGTCTGTGCACTCTCCTGCAGCTCCTCAGCTCATCTCCTTTACTTTCTTCACTAATGCCACTGCTTAGCTGCTCTTACCACATCTTTTCCCATAGTTACTTTCTTTAATGACCGGCACTGTGTCTTTGTGTGTCCCACTTTACCCCAGTGGAAACGCCTGAGGCCTTTCTCCTCCTTTCCACCCTCTTGAGCTTCTTTTTTATCCTGTGGTAAAATCTTACCAGTGCTCTCTACACTTGGTTCCATAGCATAGGTCTCCCCTTCTCCCAACTTCTATCGCTCACAGGACGAAATTCTGGCCAGAAACTTGTCTTATGCACCAACATTCATACATCTGCTAATTTTGCTGCCTTTCTCACTTCCTGAACCTTCTGTTCCTCCACGTGAATTTTAAACTCCTCCAGCAGAATAATTCCTCTTAGACCCTCAAATGTCCTATCTATTTTCAAAGCATGCACCCATTGATTAAAATGACTATGTTCAATTCTTTTGAACTCAACATAAGTCTGACCTGATTCCTCCTTTGTGTTCCTGAACTACTGTCTATATGATTCTGGTACCAATTCATAAGCATTTAAAATAGCCTGTTTAACCTCATCATAATCTCTTGGCATCCCATCTTCGCACCCCAGATACCTCACTCGCTCTGCCTACCAGTTTAGTCTGAACTAGTATTACCCATAAATCCTCAGACCACTCCATCTGCCTAGTCAATTTTTCAAATGAAATAAAGAATGCTTCAACATCTTTCTCATCAAAATGTGGCAAAGTATTGACATATTTATATATATCATTACCTTCTCTTTTAATCTCCATCCTGTTAACTTGACTTTGCTGACTTCTCAAGTTCAAATTCTCTCTCTGGAGAAACAGTCTATGTCTTTGCTTTCAGCTAGCTTTGTCCAAAGCTAATGAATCCCATTTTAGGCTTGCTGCTTCCATTTCAAATGTAACGCTGCAGTTCACAAAAATGCATCTTAGGAAACTGCAGTGTTATCATCTTAACTATTTTTGTTCAAAATCCCTAAACTGATGTGCCTTTTTGTTTAGTGTTTCTGCCACATAAAAATATGTTTTTAACTACAAAAGCAAAATCTCAATTGTTCATCTGCAATATTTTATGGCACAAAAAAATCTGATCAGCAATGTTGGACTGGTTAGGTTATTTCCTAATGTCTACCACCTTATCCTTAACACTCCCATCAAATGGAGTACTGAGTAGTAAGGGCTTATGTATACATTTCTGAGAATAATCCAGGGATACGCAATCTAAAGGACACACTGAGGTCTAATTACATATAACACCAGACAAAGTGTGAAACACACAAGACTGGATCCAATTTTACACTGATACTGTTTTGCTGTTCCATAACCTATTTTGTGGCACTGGCAAAGATCATTTTCACCCCTTTTCTTCCCAAGAGCAGTATGGTTGAATATTATTTTATCAGTCCTCACTCTTTTCACTCTCCATTACCCACTTACATTAAGACATTACAGACGAATGTCAGACCATAAGACATAGGAACAGAATTAGGCCATTTGACCCATTGAGCCTGCTCTGCCATTTGATCATGGCTGATACTTTTCTTGGTCCCATTCTCATGCCTTCTCCCTTGATGCCCTTACCAATTAAGAGCCTATATATCTCTGCTTTAAATACACTCATTGACTTGGTCTCCACAGCTTTTGGTAGTGAACAGTTCCTTCTGCAGCAATGAAATTGACTGTCCTAGGGCTGAAGAAATTCCTCCTCATCTCAGTTCTAGCGGGTCGAGGCTGTGCCATCCGGTCCTCATCCCTCCTTTAAGTGGAAACATCTTTTCCGTGCCCACTATATCCAGGCCTCTCAGTATTCAATGAGATCCTCCCTCAGCCTCTCGACTCAATTGTGTACAAACTACACTGGTTGTGTGGCAACACTGATACAATAGCTAAGTACAATGTAATATGGTCAGAGAAGGATGTGATTATTGGCTGTGGTGAGTGGAAACAAGGTAAGGACATACCAGACACACCAGGAAAGAGAATAGGTAACTTTCACTGTCAAAGTTTCCAGTGTCATTAAACTGTGCAAAAAACTATTTGAAGTCCTACAGTTGCAGCAGTCAGCTTCTTTTTCTAAGCCAGTCTCTCGGTAGACTGAGAGCTGCTTTCTTCCATTTGGAGTTGTGGCTCCTGAGGTGGCTAAACAGTGCCACTCAACTGCATGCACATAACCTGCTGCAAGTAGGGTAGGTGGTCTCTGAAAAGGTGAGTGGATCAGTGAGATTCTCAGATTTTTATATGCCTCCCTTCCACTGTTTGTGCTTGGCCTTCTCCTGGTGCTGCTGGAGATACTGGAGGTGGTTGGCCCCTTTGCAGATGTTTCTGCAGCAGTTTGGGCAATCTCAAGCAAGAGACTTGCATCAGTCAGTAGGGGTGTGGATTTGTTAGGGAAGCTTTGAAGATGTTCTGGAATTGTTTTTCTGCCCTCCTGGTAAATGTTTGCCATGGTGAAACTCAGACTAAAGAGCTTGCTTTGGAAGTCTAGTGTCAGGCATGCTGCCAGTGTGGGCCACCCACCTCAGTTGAATGGCAGTAAGCTGTACCTTGATACTGGTGATGCTGACCTGAGAGAGAGAGCATTAATAGTGGAGTGGTCATCTGCCAGTGGATTTGCAGGGGCCTCGCTGGTGATACTTGTTTAAGTATTTTGGGTGCCTGTTATGCATGGTCTGTGAAACCAATACATCCAGAAGGAACAGGTCACACTCCTGCTCTGTACCTCATGAGCATAGTGCAGGGTTTCAGGTCTTTATCATGAAACACTCTGATCCTCTAATAGCCAAACGCTGTGCTATTACTCATGAGGTGATGTTGACTTTAATGATTGATGTCTATGTCCACTGAGAGGAAGCTCCCAAGGTATGGGGATTGATCCACATTGTGCAGTGAATCACTGTGGATCTTAATAGTTAGGGGATAATGTTAAAGGCAAGACCAAGCTAAAAAAAGACCTTTGTCTTTCGAATGTTTAGCCTAAGGCGCACTCCTTTATACATTTCTGGGAATGTGTTGATGATGGTTTGAAGCTTGACCTCTGAATGTGCACATGCACAAATGCTGTCCGCCTATTGTAGCTTGATGACAGAGTTTGGGTGACAAAGGTTGAACAGTTTCCCATTTGTTTTGTAGAGAAGCTGGGCACCAGCAGGGGGCGTCATGCAGATGAAGTGTTGCAGCGAATAAGATGGAGAAAAGCATTGGGCTGATGACATGTCTTGTTTGAGTTCATTTTGCCAGCCTTTGGTGGATCCATGAGTGAGAATCCTGGATTTCACGTTGTCCTGCTGCAGACTGAGAGGTTGGTGGCAACTGTTTTGGATGCAGTGAAATTTAAGGAGAGCACTCCATAATCTTTTCTGATTGACACAATTAAAGGCCTTTATGAGATTAAAGAAGACTATATATAGAGGTTGCTGCTGCTCTTTGCATTTTTATTGGACTTGTCTTGCTTGGAAGATCATGTCCATTGTGCCCTAAATGGATGGAATCCATACTGTGTCTTCTGTAGCAGCTCTTCACTCGCTGGAGTAAGTCATCATTTACAGAGGTCATTCAGCTCATCAACCAATCAGTCCAAGTGCTCTACCTGATAAAATGGTGCTGCAAGTTTTACTTCTTCAAGTGCTCCTCTACTTTCCTTTCCAACACATTAATTGGCTCCAATTGCAGGAAGCAAAATCCAGGGTATTACCACTCATTGTGTAAAAGGATACTTTCTCTTAATAACTCCTGCATCTCTTGCCCAAATCTTTGAATCTGTGTCCCTTAATGCCTTACAAAATCAACTAATGGGAATAGCCTTTATTTCATAAAAGTAGCATGGATGCTGGAGATCTGAAATTCAAACAGAAAATGCTGGAGAAACTCAGCAGGTTGAGCAGCGTATGTGAAGGGAGAAGCAGAGTTAATGTTCTGAGTCCCAAATGATGTTTCTTCAGAACAAAGGAGTCACATCAGACATGAACAGCTTCTGTTTGTCTACCTTACCTAAATTTATCACAAACAAAAGTGGGGCTGGTTAGCTCAGTTGGCTGAAGTACAATATAGAATGATGCTGAAAGTAGCAGTTCAATCCCTGTACTGACTATGAAAACCCGTTTAGGATTATCTCCTTGCCTTACCTTCTGACTGATGTGGAGTGGTACACCGTCTGTCTCTCTCCAATAGAGATTGATGCTTAAAGCTCCTTATGGTCTACATCTAATTATCTAACTAAAATCTGACACAACACTATAAAATCTTCTTTGCCCCAAGAGGATCAACCCCAGCCTCTCTAACCTAACATTGCAAATTCCCTCATTGCTGGAACCATTCCAGTTAATCTCACCAGTATCCACTCAATTATTTTAAAGCACTGACTGCCACTATTGAATGAGTTTATTTGAATTGTGTAAACCATGAGATATAGTATCCGGCACAGACCACAGCAATGAAATGGTGTGTTCATGATTGTGGAGCCATTCTCTCCCAACCCAGCTCAGCGCTAGATCCATCTTCTCCAAATGATTAAATCTGAGTCCAGCCTCTCCTAACCTAGGACAGCTTTATATCCATCTCTCAAACCCTGTGCCAGGCCTGGGAAAGGCCTCTCCAATTCTGGACTAACTTTGGACTCAGCCTCTCTAGTTCTGTACTAGTTTATGAGCCAGTCTTTCTGCTCATGATCTAGCCCTGCGACCCATGGTTCTAATCCAATTCTGGAATGCAGCATCCCTCACACTCAATTGACTTTACACCCTGAGCACTGGAAGCATAGACACTGTTTCTTGTTTCATAAGCCTTACAGGAGAAAGTGAGGACTGCAGATGCTGGAGATCAGAGCTGAAAATGTGTTGCTGGAAAAGCGCAGCAGGTCAGGCAGCATCCAAGGAACAGGAGAATTGACGTTTCGGGCATAAAGTCCTGAAGAAGGGCTTATGCCTGAAACGTCGATTCTCCTGTTCCTTGGATGCTGCCTGACCTGCTGCGCTTTTCCAGCAACACATTTTCAGCTCATAAGCCTTACAGGTTTATTCAAATATTATTACTGGTCAAAATTATAGGAATAAAAAAGGATTGTTTTTTCTTGCAAACAACAACATGGAAATGAACTTACTTTAGAACTTTAAAAATATAGGAAGCATGGTTGGAAATTCTTCCCTCAGTATATTTCAGTCAGAATTAATGCTTGTTTTATGGTTTTTAAATTTTGTACATTTTCTGATGCAAATTTATGATACAAATCAAACATTTATTTAGTGCCATAAGTGAGCGAGCTTTTGTTTGATCATTTGGATCTGACATGTTTGCAAACCTATCACCATACTTAGGAATCTCCAAATTAAGTGTTTGGGAAACCCATACAATTAGTTTCATTGTGTGACCAAGAGAATCAGTCCTAACTTCCCCAATCTATCTTTGTTACCCATAATATCTTCTGCACCCTCTCCAACATCTTCACATTCTTCCTGAAAAAGGGCTAATTTTCTGTGATCATAGAAATTGGGTGGGGGAGAGCGAAGATTAAAGTTTGTATTGAATAATAGGATGCAAATATATAGTTGTGGAGGCCAGATTGACCTCTGTTTTGGTAAACAAATGATTAACAATATAACAATCAGCACGGATAAGCTTTTAGTTGCTTACTCAAACAACAGAAACCTAACTCTTGCATCACCAGTTGTCAATATTATCACGACCTAATAATCTGTGCTCACTGATGAGTCTCCAAAACAGATTCCGTAATGACTCAGGTTGTGGTCAAATAACAAAAGTGAAGTTAATCTCCTCACTTTTCTCCCATACAGGGATTTTGTTTCACGAGGTGTGGGTATTCTTGACATTTGATGACCATTCTGAATTGCTCTGTAGGGTAGGGGCTATTGCCCATTTCTAAATGCTGGATTAGTGGTGCTGGAAAAGCACAGCAGTTCAGGCAGCATCCGAGGAGCAGTAAAATCGATGTTTCGGGCAAAAGCCCTTCATCAGGAATACAGGCAGAGTGCCTGAAGGGTGGAGAGATAAATGAGAGGAGGATGGGGGAGAGGAGAAAGTAGCATAGAGTACAATAGGTGAGTGGGGGAGGGGATGAAGGTGATAGGCCAGGGAGGAGGGTGGAGTGAATAAGTGGAAAAGAAGATGGGCAGGTAGGACAAGTCATGGGGACAGTGCTGAGCTGGAAGTTTGGAACTAGGGTGAGGGGGGGGAAGGGGAAATGAGGAAACTGTTGAAGTTCACATTGATTCCCTGGGGTGGAAGTGTTCCGAGGCGGAAGATGAGGCGTTCTTCCTCCAGGTGTCGGGTGATGAGGGATCGGCGGTGAAGGAGGGCCAGGACCTCCATGTCCTCGGCTTAGTGGGAGGGGGAGTTGAAATGTTGGGCCACGGGGCGGTGTGGTTGATTGGTGCGGGTGTCCCAGAGATGTTCCCTAAAGCGCTCTGCTAGAGGCGTCCACTCTCCCCAATGTAGAGGAGACAGCATCGGGAGCAATGGATACAATAAATGATATTGGTGGATGTGCAGGTGAAACTTTGATGGATGTGGAAGGCTCCTTTAGGGCCTTGGATGGAAGTGAGGGAGGAGGTGTGGGTGCAGGTTTTGCAACGCCTGTGGTGGCAGGGCAAGGGGCCAGGATGGGAGGGTGGGGGGCGTGAAACTGACCAGGTAGTCATGGAGGGAACAGTCTTTACGGAAGGCGGAAAGGGGTGGGGAGGATAATATATCCCTGGTGGTGGGGTCTGTTTGGAGGTGGCGGAAATGTCGGCAGATGATTTGGTTTATGCGAAAGTTGGTAGGGTGGAAGGTGAGCACCAGGGGCATTCTGTCCTTGTTACGGTTGGAGGGGTGGGGTCTGAGGGCGGAGGTGCGGGATGTGAACAAAATGCGTTGGAGGGCATCTTTAACCACGTGGGAAGGGAAATTGCGGTCTCTAAAGAAGGAGGCCATCTGGTGTGTCCTGTGGTGGAACTGGTCCTCCTGGGAGCAGATACGGCGGAGGCGGACGAATTGAGAATACGGGATGGCATTTTTGCAGGAGGTGGGGAAGAGGTGTAATCCAGGTAACTCTGGGAGTCGGTAGGTTTGTAAAAAATGTCGGTGTCAAGTCAGTCATCATTAATGGAGATGGAGAGGTCCAGGAAGGGGAGGGAGGTATCAGAGATGATCCAGGTAAATTTAAGGTCAGGGTGGAATGTGTTGGTGAAGTTGATGAATTGCTCAACCTCCTCGCGGGAGCACGAGGTGGCGCCAATGCAGTCATCAATGTAGCAGGGGAAGAGGTGGGGAGTGGTGCTGGTGTAATTACAGAAGATGGACTGTTCTACGTAGCCAACAAAGAGACAGGCATAGCTGGGGCCCATACGGGTGCCCATGGCTACCCCTTTGGTCTGGAGGAAGTGGGAGGATTCAAAGGAGAACTTGTTAAGGGTGAGGACCAGTTCAGCCAAACGAATGAGAGTGTCGGTGGAAGGGTACTGTTGGGGACGTCGGGAGAGGAAGAAACGGAGGGCTTGGAGGCCCTGGTTATGGCGGATGGAGGTGTAGAGGGACTGGATATCCATAGTGAAGATGAGGAGTTGGGGGCCAGGGAAACAGAAGTCTTGGAGGAGGTGGAGGGAGTGGGTTGTGTCTCGAACGTATGTGGGGAGTCCCGGGACTAGGGGGGATAAGACAGTGTCGAGGTAGGTAGAAATGAGTTCAGTGGGGCAGGGGCATGCTGAGACAATGGGTCAGCCAGGGTGGTCAGGCTTATGGATCTTGGGAAGGAGGTAGAACCGGGCAGTGCGGGGTTCCCGGACTATGAGGTTGGAAGCTGTGGGTGGGAAATCTCCTGAGGTGATGAGGTTTCTAAATGACTTGTTGAACAATTTCAGAGACAGTCAGAAATTCATCACATTCTCTAAAGGAAACTGGAGAACCTAATGTTTCTTTTTACAAATGATCAATGATGGTTGTCATTACTGAGACTAGCTTTATGTTCCAGATTTATAATTAAATTTAAATTTCACCAGTTGCCTTGGTGGGATTGGACCCATGTCCCAAGACCACTAGCCTGCCTGTTTGAATTACATCACAAGAATATTCCAAGGTGTTTTGTTTTGTGACTGACTGCATATTTTAAAGTAAAAAATCATACAACAACAGGTTATAATCTAACAGGTTTATTTGGAATTACTAGCTTTCAGAGGACTGCTGCTTCATCAGGTATTCGTCAAACAGCTACCTGGCAAAGGAGCAGCGCCTCTGAAAGCTAGTGCTTCCAAATAAACCTGTTGGACCATAATCTGGTGTTGTCTGATTTTTAACTTTGTCCACCCCAGTCCAACACCAGCTACTCCACATCGTATTTTAAAGTATACTTTCACATACACAGCACAGACAGGTTCAGTCAAGGCATTCAAACTCCACTTTAAAATACGATGTGGAGTAGCTGGTGTTGGACTGGGGTGGACAAAGTTAAAAATCACACAACACCAGGTTATGATCCAACAGGTTTATTTGGAAGCACTAGCTTTCGGAGCGCTGCTCCTTTGCCAGGATTACCAT
Organism: Chiloscyllium plagiosum; assembly: GCF_037043375.1. Lineage (NCBI taxonomy): Eukaryota > Metazoa > Chordata > Chondrichthyes > Orectolobiformes > Hemiscylliidae > Chiloscyllium > Chiloscyllium plagiosum. The sequence goes on along the minus strand of NW_028270159.1, from coordinate 28,909,521 downwards.
AGGCACTGCCTATTATAATGATATCATATGGATTTGTGGGCAAAACAGCCTGTAGTAGTTGTTGACATACAATAAACAAAACATTGTAAACTACAAAAGACCCTTCTGGTTAGACTAGGAAGTGGTTTTCCTCTTCCAGACTAGACCAAGAAGGTCCTGGAGATCCCACTGTTTAAAGAGGATGATGGCAGCAGCCTCTTTCATGGGCAGCAGCTGTGACAATATAATAAGCCAAGTATCCCAGAAAACCTCCACCACACTCCCAGGGGATGCACTCCAGACTCTAACTACTTGCGGCACAAAACACCTTTTTCTCACATCATTCCTTTGTTACTTTTGTCAATAATGTTATATCTGTGGTCTCTTATTCCCACTCCTTTCATGAGGGAGAATAATTCCTCCCCATCTATTTTATCCTGACCCTCATGATTTTGAATATCTCTAACAGATCTCCTCTCAGCTTTCTTTTCTCTAAGGGAATTCTCTGAATTTCTGATATATTTCCACACTAAAGTTTCTCATCCCTGGAACAGTTTTCACGAATCCCTTCTGCACACTCTCCAATCTCTTCACATCTTTTCCAAAGTGTGGCCCCCCAGAAATGGACCCAGTTCTTGAGCTGAAGCAGAACTAAAGTCTTGTACAACTTCAACATTATCTCATTGCTCATGTACTCTGTGCCTGTAATGCAGAGTTACATTGTACTTTGCTCAAAAACTGCATGAATCCATATAAGGCTCTGCTACCTCATTTTTTAGATTAGAATCAGTCTAAACATTATGGTACAGACAATAGAACACAGGGGGCTAACACCTTCAACATCTTATCTGGCTGACAGCAATTGTTGCAGCTAACCTGAGAATGTAACTTTTTAAAAGTGTTTTGTGATTTACATATGAAAGAAGTGAAACTATCATGGTCATTCTAACAGATTTGGAGATGCCGGTGTTCAACTGGGGTGTACAAAGTTAAAAATCATACAACATCAGGTTATAGTCCAACAGGTTTAATTGGAAGCACTAGATTTCGGAGCGACGCTCCTTCGTCAGGTGGTTGTGGAGTACACGATTGTAAGACACAGAATTTATAGCAAAAGTTTACAGGGTGATGTAACTGAAATTATACATTGAAAAATATCTTGATTGTTTGTTAAGTCTCTCATCTGTTAGAATGACCATGATATTTTCCCTTCTTTCATAGGTAAATCACAAAAGTTTTTTTAAAAGTTACATTCTCAAGTTAACTGTACCAATTCGTGTCAGCCCAGATATGATGTTAAGATGTTGAAGGTGTTAGCCCCCTGTGTGCTGCTGGCTGTGCCATAATGTTTAAGCTGATACTAATCTGAAAAGTGAGTTAACAGATTCTTACATGGATTCATGCAGTTTTTGAGCAATGTACAATGTACAATTCACCCCACAAATGTGTGTGTGTGTGTGTGGAGGGGGGGATGGGGATTGTGAGTGTCTGTGAAAGAGAGTGTATATGAGTGTGTGTGAGTGTAAAGTGGTCTAAGTCTGTGAGAGGGTGCATGTGTGAGTGTGGGAGTGTGTGTGTCTCGAGTGTGTGTATGTTTGTGTATAGGAGTGCCTGTGTGCTTATAGAGCAATGGTGGTCACCTGTAGTGTGACATGAACCCAAGGTTCCGGTTGAGGCCTTCCTTATGGGTACCGAACTTAGTTATCAGCCTCTGCTCGGCCACTTTTCACTGCTGCCTGTCCCAAAGTCCACCTTGGAGAATGGTCACCCAAAGTTCCGAGGTCAAATGTCCCGAACTACTGAAGTGTTCTCCAACTGGGAGGGAACACTTCTGTCTGTTGATTGTTATGCGGTGCCCATTCGTCCGTTGCCGTAGCCTCTGCTTGGTTTCCCCAATGTACTATGCTTCGGGGCATTCTTTCCTGCAGAGTATGAGATAGACAACGTTGGCTGAGTCGCATGAGTACCTGCCACGTACATGGTGGGAGGTGTCCCCATACGTAATGATGTGTCTTGCAGCGCCTAGCATGACAGTATTGTATGGAGTTGTCCTGAGAGCCGCGCAATTTGATACAAGCAATGATCTGTTTGAGGTTTGGTGGTTGTTTAAAGGCGAGCAGTGGAGGTGTGGGGAAGCTCTTGGTGAGGTGCTCATCCTCATTGATAATGTGTTGCAGGTCACGAAGAACATGGCTCCTGGGAAGTACTGGTCAACGAAGGGTACCCTGTCAGTTGCAGCACGTGTCTGTCTCCTGAGGAGGTCATTATGGTTCCTTGCTGTGGCACGTCGGAACTGGCGGTCGATGAGTTGAGCGTCGTACTCCGTTCTTATGAGGGCATCCCTGAGTATTCCCAGGTGCCCATCATGTTCCTCCCCATCTGAACAGATCCAGCGTACGTGTAGGGCTTGTCCATAGGGGATGGCTGTTTTAATATGTTTTGGGTGGAAGCTGGAGAAGTGTAGCATTGTGAAGTTGTCTGTGGGCTGTGGTAGAGTGTGGTGCTGAGGTGTCCATCCTTGATGGTGATGAATGTGTCCAAGAATGAGACAGATAGTAGAGAGTAGTCCATGGTGAGTTTGATGGTGGGATGAAATTTGTTGATATCATTGCGTAGTTTTATCAGTGACTCCACATCATAGGTCCAGAGGAAGAAAATATCGTCAATGTACCTGGTGTATAATGTTGGTTATAACATTAATAATTCTAACAGATGAGAGACTTAACAAACAATGAAGGTATTTTTCAATGTATGATTTCAGTTACATCACACTGCAAATGTTTGCTATAAATTCTGCGTCTTACAATCGTGCACTCCACAACCACCTGATGAAGGAGCAGCGCTTCGAAAGCCAGTGCTTCCAATTAAACCTGTTGGATTATAACCTGTGTGATTTTTAACTTTGTATACCCCAGTCCAACACCGGCATCTCCAAATCGGGACTAGATTAGGTTAGGATATCTGGTTGGCATGGACGAGTTGGATGGAAGGGTCTGTTTCTTTGCGGTACATCTCTATGACTCTCTGACTGTCACTTGGTCAAAATCCTGAAACTCTATTCCAAACAGCAGTATGAGTGTCTGTACAACACCAAGACAGCCGCAATTCAAGAAAGCAGTTCACCAATGCCTTCACAAAGGCTTAGCCAGGAATGTCCACATTCTGTGAAGTAATGGCAGGGTGAAGCGATGAATGACAATGAATTTCAGATTCCCTAGGCAATATTGGACACACTCCAATATGCCCCTCTGTTGATATTTAGGCTCATGATCCTGAAATTCGAGTTGCAAGGAGTGAGGAGTTGCCCTCAATCTATCAAGTGTGGAAACATTAAAAACATAATAAGAAAAAGGAGTAGGAATGGATGAGTCAACCACTCATAACACAATCCCCCTTCAGATGCTGTTTCCACAAATTCAGCTGTAGCTATTTTTCCCTTTCAGATTTTGTTAGGATCGGTGTTGAACTCTGAATACAGGGCAATGTCATACCTGATCTCTAGAAGGGTTCCTCCAAGACCCCTAAAAGCAATTTAGGTCATGCGCTATTCAAGGCTGAATCCCATTCAGGCCTTGCCTTGCTGGCAGCTGGTTGGCATCTAGCCTAACCAATATTATCCAGCCCAAACCTGGTGAGTTGCATCATGATACCCCATTCGAATGAACAGCTCACCAGTTCAATTCCCAAGAGGTCCAAGCCTCATGAATGGCGATTGAATCCTGTGTCCAATTAATGAATCAGAATTGGGACAAAATGTGCTAAACACCTGGGTGTTGCTATAATTTATTAACAGCAACTTATCTTTAGAACAACTTCCCAGATACCCATAAAGGTTTAATTGCATATTTTCCTGGGAAAAAAGCTTATGTTTATCTCAAAGCTGCACCTAGAAATACAAAAGCTTAAAGACAGGATTCTCAAAGAGAAAAAGCAAGTTAAATTATTGTAGGAATTCATATGGCTTCATGGAGCTTGCTTTAGTGAAGGCTTATTTTGATGCTGTTAACTGGCAAAAGGTGGGTCATTAACAAAAAGGAATTCCTTCATATTGAATTCAATCACACCCTATTCATGTACCGAACAATTAGTCCCTCTGAGATCATCAGTAGTGATGTTCTATGGGTCATGCCTGCAGATATAAACAGGGAGGCAGATACTTACAAATCATACCACACCCATCTATGTTTTGAGCAATTAAATACTTCATTCTCATTTTTCAAGTAACTGTAATACATAAACTTGCATGCAATTGTTGACTAATGCAAGAAATATGTTTGAACAAACCATGTTTTGTAGTTAAAGCATAGTCAAGTACAACATTCAAAGGGTTTCCATGACTTCACCCACCTACAACCTGTATCATACTATTGGCCCATTTCTGGCAAATTGAAAAACACATTAAGCAGAATGTCAAGGTCTTTGCGAATGAGTCGGAGATGAACTGGAATAGTAACAGGGATTAAAGACTTCAGTTATTCTGAAAAACTGAAAACAACAAATGTTGGAGATCACAGCAGGTCAGACAGCATCCAAGGAGAGAGAGCAAGCTAACGTTTCAAGTCTGGATGATTCTTCCTCAGCATTTGCTGTTTTCAGTACAGATTCCAGCATCTACAGTAATTTGCTCTATCTATGCTGAGAAACTGGGCTGCTCTCCTTTAAACAGGGAAGGTTCGGGGATATTTAACTCTGAACTCACTTCGCCAAACCTGTCTCTCTTCCTCCTTGCAAAAACACTGCTTTAAACCCATATCTTTGATGAAATGTTGGTCATCAGACCTAATTCCTCTATATTTGGCTTTGTTAAATTGATTAACATTTCTGTGAAGTTTATTGGATAGTTTACTACGTTTAAAGGCACTGTGTTTTTATTTTGTTTCTGATGCAGGTGGTCAAAGTCTTCAAGGTATTGAAAGATTGAATGTTTCCATTGGCCTAAAGATTGTGATCATAACCGATTTAAGGTAAAAGCACAGGACTGCAGATGATGGAGATCTGAAGTTTTGAAAAGTGCAGAAAAACTCAGCAAATCATCTTTACCTCCTCACTGGTCAAGGTCCCAAACACACCTACCAGGTGGAGCAGTGGTTTATTTGTCCTTCTTTCAATCTAGTCTACTGTAGTCACTGCTCACAATGCAATCTTCTTTACATTGGCCAGGGTCACCTGACCCAAAACATTAACTCTGACTACTCTTTATAAAAGTTGCCAGACTTGCTGAGCTTTTACCGTGATTTCTGCTCTTGTTTAAGACCAAATGCAGACCAGGCTTTGCTGAGCAACTGACTACACAAATGATCCTGACCTTCTGGTCATTCATCATTTCAATGCACCATCTTGCTTTCATGGTAAAAGTTACTGACCTAGGCCTGCTGCAGTGTTCCAGTGAAGTCCAACAAAGGCTAGAAGAACAGCAAAATAAAGCAAAGATGATGCAGGTCTGAAACAAAACCAGAAATTGCTCAGCAGGTCCACCAACATCTGCAGAGAGAAGCAGAGTTAACGCTAGTCAAATTCAGTGACCCTTTATCAGAACGGGTTATAGAGTTGATGAAGGGGAGCCAGTGGTTGTGGTCTATTTGGACTTTCATAAGACATTCATAGAATCTTAGAATTATAGAATCCCTACAGTGTGGAAACAGGCCATTTGGCTCAACAAGTTCACACCATCCCTCCAAAGGGTATCCCACCCAGACCCATTCCCCAACACTTATACTCACATATGCCCATGACTTCTGGGTAATCCAAGATGGAGGACGAGAAAAATTTCTGGCTGTAACAGCTGCTCTTTTTTTGAGGTAAGTTAGGTGTTGGAGGTGATTTCCTCGAATTCCAGGAGCAGCAGTTACTGTGTTATATGCTGTTGCATTGTTTTGGAACTTTGGAAAAAAAAGTCAAAACAACAGCAGTTTAAAAGGGAGAAGAGCAGACAAAGGAAGCACATGATGAGGACAGTGCAGGAGAGAGAGAGCGAGAGAGAGAGAACCTGCACAGTTACCGCCTTTGTTGTTTTTGAATTCATGTGCCGCTGGACGTCGGAGTGCATCTTGGAAAATTAACAAACAGTGAATTTCACAACTAATCTTGGAGGAACCAGTTTGGGCGAAGTTCACAACACAGAATCAGATATATTAATTGTTGTTTTAAGTCTGTCCAAGACAAAGGCTGTATTAATGAGTGCAGTGGGTTCTTTCTTGATTGTATTTGGAGATAAATCTCTTGATTAAACTTAAAATCTAAGCCATAGCTATTAATTTAACCTGGTGCTTTTTTTTGTAGAGGAATAAGACAGTGTTCTTTTCTGGGTCTGTAGATTGTGAAGGAGCAAAAATGGCCTTTGCAGTGATATGTACTGCTTGTCAGAAGTGGGAGTTTAAAGAGAGTTTAGGGGTTACTGAGGATTATATCTGCCATAAATGCTGTTGGATGCGAATCTTGTCAGATCGAGTGGATCGGTAGAGGGACAGATAGAAGCAATGAGGAATTCTCAACAGCAACAGTATGTGGTGGATGGCAGTTACAGGAAGGGGGAAGTCTCAGATACAGTCACATAGATGGGTTAGCTCCAGGAAGGGTAAGAGAGGTAGGCACATAGGGCAGGAGTCTTTTGTGGATATACCCATTTCAAACAGGTATGCTGTTTTGGAAAATGTAGGAGGTGATGGATTCTCAGGGAAACGTAGCACAAACAGCCAAGTTTCTGGTATTGAGACTGACTCTAATGCAATGAGGGGTATGTCGGCTTCCAAGAGATCAATTGTGTTAGGGGATTCTGTAGTCCGAGGTACACACAGACGTTTCTATGGCCAGCAGAGAAAAAGCAGAATGGTGTGTTGTTTCCCTGGTGCCAGGATCAAGGATGTCTCAGAGAGGGTGCAGGATGTTCTCACGGGGGAGAGGGGCCAGCAAGAGGTCATTGTCCACGCTGGAACCAACGACATTGGAAGGGAAAAGGATGAGATTCTGAAGGGAGATCACAGAGCGTTAGGCATAAATTTAAAAACGAGGTCCTCAAGGGTAGTAATATCTGGATTACTCCCAGTGCTACGAGCTAGTGAGGCAGGAATATGAGGACAGAGACAGAGCATGGCTGAGGAGCTGGTGTATGGGAGAAGGATTCACATTTTTGGATCATTGGAGTCTCTTTTGGGGTAGAAGTGACCTCTACAAGAAGGACGGATTGCACCTAAATTGAAAGGGGACTAATATACTAACAGGAAAAATTGCTAGAACTGCTTGGGAGGCTTTAATTTAGTAAGGTGGGGGTGGTGGGACCCAGGGAGATAGTGAGGAAAGAGATCGGTCTGAGACAGGTAGAGTTGAGAACAGAAGTGAGTCAAACAGTCAAGGTAGGCAGGGACAAGGTAGGACTAATAAATTAAACTGCATTTACTTCAATTCAAGGGGCCTAACAGTGAAGGCAGATGAACTCAGGCATGGTTAGGAACATGGGACTGGGATATCATAGCAATTACAGAAACATGGCTCAGGGATGAGCAGGGCTGGCAGCTTAATGTTCCAGGATACAAATGCTACAGGAAGGATAGAAAGGGAGGCAAGAGAGGAGGGGGAGTGGCATCTTTGATAAGGGATAGCATTACAGCTGTGCTGAGGGAGGGCATTCCCTGAAACACACCCAGGGAAGTTATTTGGGTGGAACTGAGAAATGAGAAAGGGATGATCACCTTATTGGGATTGTATTATAGAACCCTAATAGTCAGAGGGAAATTGAGAAACAAACTTGTAAGGAGATCTCAGCTATCTGTAAGAATAATAGGGTATTATGGTAGGGGATTTTAACTTTCCAAACATCGACTGGGACTGCGATAGTGTTAAAGGTTTAGATGGAGAGGAATTTCTTAAGTGCGCACAAGACACTTTCTGATTCAGTATGTGGATGTACCTACGAGAGAAGGTGCTAAACTTGACCTACTCTTGGGAAATAAGGCAGGGTAGGTGATGGAGGTGTCAGTGGGAGAGCACTTTGGGGCCAGCGACCATAATTCTATTCATTTTGTGATGGAAAAGGATAGACCAGATCTAAAAGTTGAAGTTCTAAATTGAAGACAGGCCAATTTTGACAGTATTAGACAAGAACTTTCGAAAGCTGATTGGGGGCAGATGTTCGCAGGTGAAGGGACGGCTGGAAAATGGGAAGCCTTCAGAAATGAGATAACAAGAATCCAGATAAAGTACATTCCTGTCAGGGTGAAAGGAAAGGCTGGTAGGTATAGGGAATGCTGGATGACTGAAGAAATTGAGGGTTTGGTGAAGAAAAAGAAGGAAGCATATGTCAGATATAGAGAGGATAGATCGAGTGAATCCTTAGAAGAGTATAAAAGAAGTAGGAGTATACTTAAGAGGGAAATCAGGAGGGCAAAAAGGGGACATGGGATAGCTTTGGCAAATAGAATTAAGGAGAATCCAAGGGGTTTTTACAAATACATTAAGGACAAAAGAGAATAGGGCCTCTCAAAAATCAGCAAGGCGGCTTTTGTGTGGAACCTCAGAAAATGGGGGAGATACTAAATGAATGTTTTGTATCAGTATTTAATATGGAAAAGGATATGGAAGATATAGACTGTAGGGAAATAGATGGTGACATCTTGCAAAATGTCCAGATTACAGATGAAGAAGTGCTGGATATCTTGAAACGGTTAAAGGTGGGTAAATCCCCAGGACCTGATCAGGTGTACCCGAGAACTCTGTGGGAAGCCAGAGAGTCATTGCTGGGCCTCTTGCTGAGATATTTGTATCATCGATAGTCACAGGTAAGGTGCCGGAAGACTGGAGGTTGGCAAACATGGTGCCACTGTTTAAGAAGGGTGGTAAAGACAAGCCAGGGAACTATAGACCAGTGAGCCTGACCTCAGTGGTGGGCAAGTTTTTGGAGGGAATCCTGAGGGACAGGATGTACATGTATTTGGAAAGGTAAGGACTGATTAGGGATAGTCAACATGGCTAATGGAAAACATGTCTCACAAACTTGATTGAGTTTTTTGAGGAAGTAACAAAGAGAATTGATGAGGGCAGAGCAGTGGCACAGTGGTTAGCACTGCTGCCTCACAGCGCCAGAGACCCGGGTTCAATTCCCGACTCAGGCGACTGACTGTGTGGAGTTTGCACATTCTCCCCGTGTCTGCGTGGGTTTCCTCCGGGTGCTCCGGTTTCCTCCCACAGTCACAAAGATGTGCGGGTCAGGTGAATTGGCCATGCTAAATTGCCCGTAGTGTTAGATTAAAATGGGTAAATGTAGGGGTATGGGTGGGTTGCGCTTCGGCGGGTCGGTGTGGACTTGTTGGGCCGAAGGGCCTGTTTCCACACTGTAAGTAATCTAATCTAATCTAATCTAATCTAATCAGTAGATGTGATCTATATGGACTTCAGTAAGGCGTTCGACAAGTTTCCTCATGGGAGACTGATTAGCAAGGTTTGATCTCATGGAATACAGGGAGAACTAGCCATTTGGATAGAGAACTGGCTCAAAGGTAGAAGACAGAGGGTGGTGGTGGAGGGTTGTTTTTCAGACTGGAGGCCTGTGACCAGTGGTGTGCCTCAAGGATCAGTGCTGGGTCCTCTACTTTTTGTCATTTACATAAATGATTTGGATGCAAGCATAAGAGGTACAGTTAGTAAGTTTGCAGATGACACCAAAATTGGAGGTGTAGTGGATAGTGAAGAGGGTTACCTCAGATTACAATAGGATCTGGACCAGATGGGCCAATGGGCTGAGACATGGCAGATGCAGTTTAATTCAGATAAATGCGAGGTGCTGCATTTTGGGAAAGCAAACCTTAGCAGGACTTATACACTTAATGATAAGGTCCTAGGGAGTGTTGCTGAACAAAGAGACCTTGGAGTGCAGGTTCATAGCTCCTTGAAAGTGGAGTCACAGGTAGGTAGGATAGTGAAGAAGGCGTTTGGTATGCTTTCCTTTATTGGTCAGAGTATTGAGTACAGGAGTTGGGAGGTCATGTTGCAGCTGTACAGGACATTGGTTAGGTCACCGTTGGAATATTGTGTGCAATTCTGTTCTTCCTTTCAGAAAGATGTTGTGAAACTTAAAAGAGTTCAGAAAAGATTTACAAGGATGTTGCCAGGGTTGGAGGCAATGAGCTGCAGGGTGAGCGTGAAAAGGTTGCCCCTTAGGTCCCTTTTATATCTTTTCCCTCTCACCCTAAACCTATGCCCTCTTGTTCTGGACTCCCCAACTCCAGGGAAAAGACTTTGTCTATTTATCCTATCCATGCCCCTCATAATTTTGTAAACCTCTATAAGATCACCCTTCAGCCTCTGACGCTCCAGGGAAAACAGCCCCAGCCTGTTCAGCCATTAAGATGGATAGAAAATTGGTTAGCAAACAGGAAATAAAGAGTAGGAATAAATGAGTCTTTTTCTAATGGTAAGCAGTGACTAGTGAGATGCTGTAGGAATCAGTACTAGGACACAATCTATTTACAACATATTAAGTGAGAGAACTAAACGTGATATCTTAAAATTTGCAAATGACACAGAAGTGGTTGGAAGGATGACTTGTGAGGAGAAGTTGCAGTGTGATTTAGACGGGCTGAGTGAGTGGGCAAATGTATTGCAGATGCAGTATAATGTGGATAAATGTGAGGTTATCCACTTTTATGGCAAAAATAGGAAGGCATTTTATTATTTGAATGGCTGTAGAGAGAAGAATTTTCAAAGAGACCTGGGTGTCCTCATCCCCACTGTCAGTGAAAGTAAACGTGCAGGCTAAGCAGGCAATAAAGAAAGCAAACTTTATGTTGGCCTTCACAGTGAAAAGATTCAAGTATATGAACAAGGAGATCTTGCTAAAATTATACAGGGCATTGGTTAGACCACACCTGAAATATTGTACGCAGTTTTGGTCTCCTTATCTGAGGAAGGATGTTCCTGCTGTAGAATTCTAATATAATAAGACAGGATGCAGGAAGGATGTTTCAGATAGTAGGGGAGTTCGGAACCAGAGGTCATAGTTTAAGGATAAGGTGTAAACCCTTTAGGATTGAGTTGAGGAGAAATATCTACACCCAGCGAATGGGAAACCTGCAAAATTCCCTACACAGCAGGTGGTTGAAGACAAAACATTATATGGTTTCAAGAAGGAGGTAGATATAGCACTTCTGGCTAAAGGGATTTAGGAATATGGGAGAAGGTAGGATTAGGATTGAGCTCGATGGTCAGTTTGAGTGGTCATATTGAATGGTGGAGCAGACTCGAGGGGTCAAATGGCCTACTCCTGCTCCTACCTTCAATGTGTTTGTCTCTACAGGTGCTGCCACATGCTGAGTTTCTCCTGCACTTTCTAGTCTTGCTTCGGGAGGAACAACACCTTATTCTCCACTTTGGTACTTAACAGTCTTCACAACTCAACATTAGCTCCAGACCATGAAACTTTTTCCCCATTTGATTACCCCTGGTATAACTGCTTCATAGCACAACTACACATTTTCCACAACTTCTAGCTGGAAGTCCAACTGTGACCTCCATGTTGTTCCTGTTATGTTGTTCTTTCTTTGTCTCTTTTTCCTGGCACCATTCCTCCCTATTGCTTTCTATTCTGGTATCATTTTACAAGGTCTTCTATATAAATCAGATACTCAAACCAAGCTGTAATGTCACTGACCTCCAATAAGACTGCAGTACTGACACAAACAATCAATCAATGTTTCTTCTCAGTGTAACATGATTCCTCAAAAAAAGTATGAGTTGCCTTGCATTTTTAAACAAAGGCACAGCGCATAAAGTGTAAACAAAGTACATGCCAGGACAATGATGGATTGTGGAAAATGAACCTTTAATGGAAAACTCTGAAATAAATGCTTGTCTTTAGTAGACAATTTGCTTCCTTAACTTCCTCGTGTGCTTCCTCTTAACTTCATTTATAAGTTCAATTTTGGTCCATATATAACATAATGGCAAAACCTGTTGATTATATATCTATATTTTGTTAGAAAATTAAAGTACAAATGTATGGTGTTACTGAATAAGATAAATTGTTAAAATAACAACTCTCAACAGCAATACAATTCTATCTGTTTAAATTATTTATCGCTTTAAAAAATTCTTAAATTAGAGCAGTATACTTCTTCAAGGCACTATTCCATTAGTATTCATTGGCATCTCAACATGTAGTCACATAATATTAATGCCCACAAATATCTCCTTCTATGGTTAACATTCTAGCTCAATAAATAACCACCTAAAAAGTGCACTGTGTATAAGTTAATTTTCAAAACAGTAAATCTACAATTATGGCAAGCATTTTGAAGAACAACTATCAACGTTCCAGGTGATAAAGATTTTTTTTAACTTTAAGTGGCATGTCTTGTATTTTATTTGCTGTTTCTATATACTCATTAGGCAGTCTTAACTATCAGGGATTTGTATGTTGGATATGGCCAGATGTTTAAATCCCCTAAACTGGCATTGGATTAGGATTCCAATACCATTCCTTAACCACACACTGTATCCACCACTCCCAAACCCCCTTTATTCAAGGGTGATGGATGAATACCATTGAAACTGTATTTATTTCCTTTGGCTCAGGAATAGCAGCAAGTGCTAGTATCTTTTGCCATTGTATTTGAGGTCCAATGGATTACTCCCTCTTTCCCCAGATACTAATATTATCATTTAATTCTACCATCTGCAGATCTCCTACTTTCCCTGCCCGTGTAACTACAGATAGGAACCTAATCAGCACCACAGCTCGCCAGTAACAATTAAATGGCATAAACCACGATGCCGAGCAGTGACTGCCCAGCTTTGTGTCAATTTTGACTCAAAATTTAATTTTTCCCTCCATTTACCTTAATGTTTGGATTTTCCTCTCCAATATTGGGGTAAATATTTTTGGAGTCAAGTCCTTTCGGATATACGCAAATGCCATTTGAGTGAGTCAGCATCTGCTCACAGTGTTCTTCAAGTCCCCAAGGGAAGCACAAGCAGCCATTTTGAATGGAGATGTCTGTGAATTTGTTAACCAGCTTGAACTCCATTAAAAAAATCATCTGTATAATTAAATAAAACTACCTTCACTGAATACTATCACATATCTTCACCACACTCAGAGAAATTGTTTTCAATAGAACAATTATCAATGCTTTTGCATGTTGCATGTTTTGTTATTTCTGGTAATCTTTTGTTTAAACCAAAGCTCTTCTGAATTTGGAAAAAATTTAGAGTCTCTTCAATTGAGACTTAGTAAGATTAGGGACGGTGGTAAAAAAAGGAGGGGAGGTGGCGTTGCTAATTAGAAATGGTATAACGGCTGCAGAAAGGCAGTTCGAGGGGGATCTGCCTTTGGAGGTAGTATGGGCTGAAGTCAGAAATAGGAAAGGTGCAGTCACCTTGTTGGGTGTTTACTATAGGCCCCCCAATAGCAGCAGAGATGTGGAGAAACAGATTGGGAAACAGATTTTGGAAAGGTGCAGACGCCACAGGGTAGTAGTCATGGGCGATTTCAACTTCCCAAATATTGATTGGAAGCTCTTTAGATCAAGTAGATTGGATGGGGCGGTGTTTGTGCAGTGTGTCCAGGAAGCTTTTCTAACTCAGTATGTAGATTGTCCGACCAGAGGGGAGGCCATATTGGATTTGGTACTCGGTAATGAACCGGGACAAGTGATGGGCTTGTTAGTGGGTGAACATTTTGGTGATGGTGACCACAATTCTGTGACTTTCACCTTGGTAATGGAGAGAGATAGGTGCGTGCAACAGGGTAGGTTTTACAATCGGGGGAAGGGTAATTACGATGCTGTAAGACAGGATCTGAGGAGCATAAGTTGGGAGCATAGGCTGTCAGGGAAGGATGTCGTGGAAATGTGGAACTTTTTCAAGGAACAGATATGACGTGTCCTTGATATGTATGTACCTGTCAGGCAGGAAAGAAATGGTCATGTGAGGGAACCTTAGTTGACGAGGGAGGTTGAATGTCTTGTAAAGAGGAAGAAGGAGGCTTACATAAGGTTGAGGAAACAGGGTTCAGACAGAGCAGTGGAGGGATACAGGATAGCCAGAAGGGACCTGAAGAAAGGGATTAAGAGAGCTAAGAGAGGGCATGAAAAATCTTTGGCGGATAGGATCAAGGATAACCCAAAGGCATTTTATGCGTATGTGAGAAACATGAGAATGACGAGAACGAGGGTAGGTCCGATCAAGGACAGTAGTGGGAGACTGTGTATTGAGTCGGAAGGGATAGGAGAGGTCTTGAATGAGTACTTTTCTTCAGTATTTACGAATGAGAGGGACCGTATTGTTGAAGAGGAGAGTGTGAAACGGACTGGTAAGCTAGAGGAGATACTTGTTAGGAAGGAAGATGTGTTGGACATTTTGAACAACTTGAGGATAGACAAGTCCCCCAGGCCTGATGGGTTATATCCTAGGATTATGTGGGAAGCAAGAGAGGAAATTGCAGTACCATTGGCAATGATCTTTTCGTCTTCACTGTCAATGGGGGTGGTACCAGGGGACTGGAGAGTGGCGAATGTTGTGCCCCTGTTCAAAAAAGGGAATAGGGATAACCCCGGGAATTACAGGCCAGTTAGTCTTACTTCGGTGGTAGGTAAAGTAATGGAAAGGGTACTGAGGGATAGGATTTATGAATATCTGGAAAGACACTGCTTGATTAGGGACAGCCAGCACGGATTTGTGAAGGGTAGGTCTTGCCTTACAAGTCTTATTGAATTCTTTGAGGAGGTAACCAAGCATGTGGGTGAGGGAGAGCAGTGGATGTAGTATACATGGATTTTAGTAAGGCATTTGATAAGTTTCCCCATGGTAGGCTTATGTGGAAAGTCAGGAGGCATGGGATAGAGGGAAATTTGACCAGTTGGATAGAAAACCCGCCCCTCCAACCGCCACCAGGACAGAACCCCACTGGTCCTCACCTACCACCCCACCAATCTCCATGTACAGCGCATCATCCGCCGTCACTTCCGCCACCTCCAAACAGACCCCAGCACCAAGGATATATTTCCCTCCCCTCCCCTATCAGCTTTCCGTAGAGACCACTCCCTCCGCGACTCCCTTGTCAGATCCACACCCCCCACCGACCCAACCACCACTCCCGGCACCTTCCCTTGCAACCGCAGGAGGTGCAACACTTGCGCCCACACCTCCCCCCTCACTTCTCTCCAAGGCCCCAAGGGAAACTTCCATATCCGCCACAGATTCACCTGCACCTCTACCCACATCATCTACTGCATCCGCTGCAGCCGGTGTGGCCTCCTCTATATTGGGGAGACAGGCCGCCTACTTGCGGAGCGATTCAGGGAGCACCTCTGGGCCACCCGGACGAACCAACCCAACCAACCTGTGGCACAGCATTTCAACTCCCCCTCCCACTCCACCGAGGATATGCAGGTCATTGGACTCATCCACCGCCAAACCACAACAACGCGACGGTCGGAGGAGGAGCGTCTTATCTTCCGACTGGGAACCCTCCAACCGCAGGGGATGAACTTCGACTTCACCAGTTTCTTCATCCCCCCTCCCCCCACCTTGTCTCAGCCGGATCCTTCCAGCCCGGCACCGCCTTCCTGACCTGCAGTCTTCTTCTTGACCTCTCCGCCTCCACCCTACTCCGACCTATCACCCTCACCTTGACCTCTTTCCACCTATCACATTTCCAACTCCCCTCCTCCAAGTCCCTCCTCCCTACCTTTTATCTTCTCCTGCTGAACACTCTCTGCTCATTCCTGAAGAAGGGCCTGTGCCCGAAACGTCGAATCTCCTGTTCCCTGGATGCTGCCTGACCTGCTGTGCTGTTCCAGCAATAAAGTTTCAACTTTGATCTCCAGCATCTGCAGACCTCACTTTCTCCTAGAAAACTGGTTAACCGGTCGAAGTCAGAGAGTGGTGGTAGATGGTAAATATTCAGCCTGGAGCCCAGTTACAAGTGGAGTTCCGCAGGGATCAGTTCTGGGTCCTCTGCTGTTTGTAATTTTTATTAATGACTTGGATGAGGGAGTCGAAGGGTGGGTCAGTAAATTTGCAGATGATACAAAGATTGGTGGAGTTGTGGATAGTGAGGAGGGCTGTTGTCGGCTGCAAAGGGACTTAGATATGATGCAGAGCTGGGCTGAGGAGAGGCAGATGGAGTTCAACCCTGCCAAGTGTGAGTTTGTCCATTTTGGAAAGACAAATAAGAATGCAGAATACAGGGTTAACGGTAGGGTTCTTAGTGAGGTGGAGGAACAGAGGGATCTTGGGGTCTATGTTCATAGATCTTTGAAAGTTGCCACTCAGGTGGATAGAGCTTGTAAGAAAGCCTATGGTGTATTAGCGTTCATTAGCAGAGGGATTGAATTCAAGAGTCGTGAAGTGATGTTGCAACTGTACAGGACTTTGGTTAGGCCACATTTGGAGTACTGTGTGCAGTTCTGGTCGCCTCACTTTAGGAAAGATGTGGAAGCTTTGGAGAGGGTGCAGAGAAGATTTACCAGGATGTTGCCTGGAATGGAGAATAGGTCATACGAGGATAGGTTGAGAGTGCTAGGCCTTTTCTCGTTGGAACGGCGAAGGATGAGGGGTGACTTGATAGAGGTTTATAAGATGATCAGAGGAATAGATAGAGTAGACAGTCAGAAACTTTTTCCCCGGGTACAACAGAGTGTTACAAGGGGACATAAATTTAAGGTGAAGGGTGGAAGGTATAGGGGAGATGTCAGGGGTGGGTTCTTTACCCAGAGAGTGGTGGGGGCATGGAATGCGTTGCCCGTGGGAGTGGTAGAGTCAGAATCTTTGGTGACCTTTAAGTGGCAATTGGATAGGTACATGGATGGGTGCTTAAGCTAGGACAAATGTTCGGCACAACATCGTGGGCCGAAGGGCCTGTTCTGTGCTGTATTGTTCTATGTTCTATGTTCTATGAGAATAGTTTGAAGTCTCTATAAAACCAAAATACAATCCACTGTGGACCATAACAGCTGATCTTAGTTCCTTTTCTCTATATTTCTGTACAACATTCAAATTTGAATCTGTTGCGTTCTGTGTGATAATATTGCAGTTCGGCCCGGGTGTCTCAAAGGCTGAGTGTTCCATACACCTTTATAGAGGTGGGACTTTAAGATATGGACATTTTTCTTTCTTTTAGATTGGACATTTTCCTTTCCTTTTGTTTCTTTTATTTCGGCTGTTGCTTTTTTAAACTTCTGTTTTTTGTAACCAAGATGGTGCCAGAGAATGGCGACTTTGTACACTTTTCACTGTACTCCTGTATTTCGGTACTTATGTACGCGTGACAATAAAATCTAATTCTAATTCTAACTCTAATTCTAAACCAGCTTGACTGTAATCTTTTAATATCTGTCTCCTTATGTGGCTCCTCCCTTGAAATTTGGCAGATCCAGACATTGAAAGCATTTGGTAACATTGTCCTTCTCCAACTTGAGGTTGCTCTTCAAAGCTATTAAGATCAATTATTTTTGAATATGTTGATCCATGTGTCCCTTTTGCCAGAGTACTGCACTGGAATTACAAAAGATGATCAGGCAACCTTTGATGTTTTTTTAACATTGCTTCTTAAATGGGGTAGAAAACCAATTTCTACAAAGAGACATTCACTTTCCCTTTCCAGTTTTAGATCACTAAGAACCAACAGTTATAGAATACTGAAGCAAGAAAAATAAATGTTAACTTTAAAAACAATTAAAATTAATAATAATGGATTTAGAGAAGAAGGATACCTTAGGGATATAAAGAGATATGACCTTCTAGGAAAAATGTTTCAATGATTGCTAATCCCCAAAGCCTGTTATTAAGTTGGGAACACGGTCATCAAATTGCAGTGATAAAGTCACACAGATAGTAGATGCAATGAATGACTAATTAATCTGTTTTTGCATTTAGTAGAGAAAAGGTTTTGACTAGACCAATAGGAAAATTGTTTGCTCATTTTTGTGTATCCTTCTGAGCAGGATAGATGAGATAATGTGGCACGCCAACATTTCTCATTTTAAGATGCCACCTGCAACTGTTGGCTCAAGTTCGAGAGCACAGCATGAATCTGTAACTTTCCGACAGAAGCAAAGGTGTCACCAACTGAGACAAACTGACAATGGAAGAACATTGTTCTATTATAATGTGATAATGTATATTATAAAAGCAGATTATCTTTATTTGGTGCAATGTCCTTCTTTATGAAATTGTCAACACACCTGAAATTGACAATCATGATTTGGAGATGCCGGTGTTGGACTGGGGTGTACAAAGTTATAGTCCAACAGGTTATAGTCCAACACCAGGTTATAGTCCAACAGGTTTAAAGCTAGTGCTTCCAATTCCAATTCCAATCACCTGGTGTGTGATTTTTTTAAAATTGACAATAGTCTCTTTTCCTTATATTTCTCTATAACATTAGAGAAATATTACTGCAGTGGTAGTAGATTTGCCAACTTTAAGTACATTTAAGTCATCATTGGATAAGCATATGGACGTACATGGAATAGTGTAGGTTAGATGGGCTTCAGATTGGTATGACAGGTCGGCGCAACATCGAGGGCCGAAGGGCCTGTACTGCGCTGTAATGTTCTATATGTTCTATATTAAAATTTTAATCTGTTAATTTCTGCTTGATAATATTGCTAAGTATTAAAGCCCCAAGCCAACTTGTGTATAAGCTATTAATTTCAGTTTCCTTTGTGGCTCCTTCCATGAAACTTCGCAGATCTGGGCATTTCTTGTTGTACAACATGGCTTGCTAAATCTAAGTTCTTCAAGATAGTGCCCCTGCTTTTTAAAGCAAATTCTTTCTAAAGTAAGATCTATTAAAGAAATGATAATCCTGAACCTCCTGCATTTTAGCAAAATGCTGTTGTCAGAAAACTAAAGAGGAAGTAGCAGGACTTGGGCAGAAGCTGTGGGATATTCACGTTAATCCATCATCTGCAGTATTTGTGTTCGTAAGGACAAACAGATTTAGCCTCGACATTACTTTGAATGCACGATCTAACTGATGATCAGCATGCAGCCAAGATATGGAGGTGCTGTGTTGGACTGAGGTGGACAAGATCAAACGTAACACGACACAGGTAAATTTGAAACCTGTTGGACTATAATCTGCAGTCGTTTGATTTTTGACCTTGAACAGGCATACAGCCAATTAAAATCTAATCCCTTCTGAAAAATGTTTTAACAAGCATTTCTGGAATATTATCGATGAGTGTTTCAGTCTCTTCACTAGCTCGAACTTGTTGAGTTTTTCCCACTCCTTTTAGAGACGTAATGAAATAAATTACATGTGGGGAAATCGATGATTCAAACAAGGCTGCAAGTCAAATAAGCAGTTCTGGTGGTGACGTAAACCTATTGAGCAACGCTGAAGGCATTTGAATCAGCACAATCGTGAAATTAAACTATTCCTTTTTAACTTGCTACTACATATTTTTATACAAATCAATTTTACTTGAAAACACGTTGTTCATCTTATTTTAATCATTATCTGGTGTGCATCTTCTTAAACCAAAACATTATAGATTGGCAGGGTATCAACAAGCCCTTTCTGAGGAAGTGATTTTACCAGAAACGTCAATTCTCCTGCTCCTCGGATGCTGCCTGACCTGCTGTGCTTTTCCAGCACTACACTCTCGACTCTAATCTCCAGTATCTTCAGTCATCACTTTCGCCAAGGATAGCTACAAGGGTTATTAGGTTGTGAGATAGATTTATAAACACGATTGCACGGTGACATTATTTTACCATCAGTGAATGAGTGAAAAATATACCATCACTGTAAGATATTCAGGCTGGTTCACAGATTAAAGCAGAGGATACTATACACAGTGTAAGGTAGACTGCTCTATGAGGAGCGAGCTACAGTGATACTGCACAGAACAACAGATACACAAGATACTCTGGGTAGTAATATGACTCTAGCTGCAGTGTAACCGAAATAGGATATTAGCACAGGGCACACAGAATTGTTGGAAGAGGAACAGTGAATTAAGCAACAGACTCGAGTGACCATATGAACTACAAGGACAAAGTTTGAACACTCCCATTACATTACTAGAAATTGTTCGCCGGAATTAACTGCGGTTTTAATTGTTACGATTTACCTTAATCTGGCTGGTCAGCGTGCGGTGCGTGGCTTCGATAAATTTGACTGAAACCAGACAAAAAAACCTACGTTCTTCATACAGCAACAATGCTAAGATGTAGAGTTTGCCGGTGTTGGATCGGGGTGGACAAAGTACAAGCCTGTGCTTTCAAATACACCAATTGGACTGTAGCCTGGTGTGGTGTGATTTTTTTAATTTATGCCTGTTAAGGACAACCCAAGTCCATAGCTTATGTTGTTTGTTTAAACAAGCATTTAATTCACAGAGTGTTGCGGGAAACGATTAAACGGCAAGAGTTACATCATTTATCAAAGAAGATTGTCATGTAAAAGATATCGGTTTGGGCAGTTCGGCGGGCGAACCCCTCCGCTATAATCCGGCGGTGCGCGGTTGTGGTCGTCTCTGGACAGGCAACAAGGCTCCCTCCGTCCAAAGTCATCGAGGATCCTCCAATATCCAGCGCAACGCCCCCAACTCCAACCTCAAACAGGGGGGCACAAAACATACCACACATGGTATCAGAAACATTTGCTTCTGGAGCGGCCGGCTCTGCTCCAGCACAGTCAGAGTGAGTGAACTAGACACTAGTTTATCCGCACATCGCGTTGCTCTCGGGTTCAGGTGTTTCTGTGTTTCGGATGCCATTCCCTCGTCAATAAAGCGCCTTCCATTAAAGTGGCCGGTTATGTCAACAGAATTATTTTGTTTTTAAAAAAATCAACCTTTTTATTTCCAGAAGTATACTCTATATATAAAAACCTGTATCTATACCTAGTCCCAAACGCAGTTCTGTGCTGTACAGTAGAGTCAAACTGTTTGACTCTATCCAAAATAAAATACCTCACTCACACATACAGAATCAACCTGTCATCGAACACCGACAGGACAGATAACTCTTAAACCCAAAGTTTCTAGCTCAGAGATAGGGACACGACCACTGCACCGCAAGAGCCCTTTCAGGTTATTGTAAGAATGATCGCACAATTACTGATCGCCTCTCTATTTGAGATCGAATTGTACATGTTATTGCCTCATCGCTTAAAGAACAGTTTAAACATTATGCCAAGTTAAAGGTCTCTGTAATTGACTGGAAACCTTGTCTATATTGGAAAGTCTATATGTAAAACCAAGGGAGGTTCATGGGTTTTCCACCTAACGTTAATATGTGATAAGAAGTGGATGTTTTAGCTACACCAACTATCTAACAATGCCCGCGGCTGCTGGGTGCAGCTCCCAGCTGGGTGTGGTTCTGCGGGATTTCACACCTTCCCCACCTCCATCTCCATCACTCTCCATCTATATAAATGTGAGGTCACGCTGTTGCAGTGCACTTGATCCATTTGCCACAGCGACTCGCCACCATGCCCAGCATCACCAGCAGCAGTTCGTCTCAGCGCCGGATTTCCACCCGGGCGGTGCCCAGCTTCTCCAGCAGATCAGTCCAGAGCAACTCCTGGACTCGGGGCCCTACTAGCTCCAGGAGCTCGGTGAGCCTCTTGGGCAGCTCCCTGAGAGCGGCCACTGCCTCCAGCCCCGTGCTGCCCGGCGGCACGATGGGCTCCAGCGAGAAGCAGACCCTGCAGGGTCTTAATTCCCGCCTGGCCATCTACCTGGAGAATGTCAGCTCCCTGGAGAACAGCAACCGGGAGCTGGAGCTCAAGATCAAAGCTTTGCTCGAAGAGAGAAAACCTGTTTCCAGGGACATCAACCCAATGTTAGCACAGGCACATGCCCTGAATAAACAGGTACAGCTTACCCTCCAGTCATTTTTTTTATATATCAATAATTCAGTAACAGTTTTGTAGCAGCTTTGCAGGCGGGACTAGGTTGGGTTGGGATATCTGGTCGGCATGGACGGGTTGGACCGAACGGTCTGTTTCCATGCTGTACATCTCTATGACTCTATGCGGTACAATCCCTGTGATTTAAGACTGTGTAATTAGTTCTAATAAGCTCTAAAAAAAAGGTCACCAAAGAGATCCTACTACCATCAATTACCTTGCAATACTCGTTTGGTCAGTAATCTCGTTTAGAGAGAGATTTTTACACTAGCTGGATGCAGAACCTGTCAACTCTTCTCCCCTGTTTAACCTTTGGACATTGTTATTCATGGTTTACGCGGGACCGGTAAACGTGTTCGCGGGGAAGCGGGTGAAAGTTTGCTGCTTGCACCATCCCTGACAATGTCAGATCATTTTCCCGCGAGCGGGTCGGCTGTTTAATGTCACCCACCCAGTTTGTCTTGCCTGTGTATTTTTTTGTCAGATGAAGGAATTTTCAAAACAAAACATACAAAGGTCATTACCAGGGCAGAATTACATTTACATTCTCTCCCTAAATGTTTGTCCAGTAACAGGACACAGGTTGTTGGTATTCCTGTTTTAAGTCCAGAAAGCCAACTGCTTTCAGAGGTGCCGGCTCGGTAACGGGATTAGACAGCAAGCATAAGCAAATTGACTGAGAAACTCCACAGGTCCGATAGCGTCTGTGGAGATAGAGGGGGGAGGGTGTAGAGTTAACAATCCGAATCCGATTTGACTCCTTCAGACGGTCACTGGACCCGAAACGTGAACTCTGCTTTCTCTCTGCCAGCCCTGCTGAGTTTCTCCAGCAATTTCTGACTTTGTTTCAGACCTTATAGCGTTCGCGGTTCTTCATTGTATTTTAGTCAGACGGTAGTGGGTCAGGTGGATGCAGCCCCGGCTGCCTCTCTCGACTGCTGGGGAGATTGAGAAGGAGCGCAGGTTGGGTTTCACATGGGGAGAGAGCCGTTTCCGGATATAATTAATATAATAATCTTAAACTAGTAAACAATTGGTTGCTTTGTAAAGGGACATCTGATACCAAGCTTGCCTCAATCTTATGCCCTTTAGATCCAGGATCTCACAATGCAGAATGCTGTTCTGGTACTACAAATAGACAATGCAAGACTGAGCGCTGAAGACTTTAAAATGAAGTTTGTACTAAACATTTCTATTTCACTCTGCCTTTTAATCCTGTCTTATTTTGCGTTCTTAATTCGATGATTTGTCATATTAATACATCGCGTATAATACGTATTGGTAGCGGGTATGTTATAACCTGACGGGATGCGAATCTGCCCGCCTGTGTATTTTAATCTGAGCGAATGTTTCTGGTCTAGGGCGGAGTCGGAAGCTTCCGTTCGTCAAACTGTGGAGAGCGATATCGACCGCATGAGGCGCATCAAGATGGAATACGACGACAGTTGCATCACCCTGAGAAACGAAGGGGAGATGCTCACCGAGGAACTTCACTTCCTGAAAAAGAATCACCAGGAGGTGAGAGCAGGGAGCTGGCGCCAGGAGGGGTCAATATTAATATTATGAGTGTGTGTGTGTGGGGGGGGGGAGGGTGTGAGTGTAAAGGGATATAAGTCTGTGAGAGGTCATTCGACCTCGGACCTTCGGTTGACCATCCTCCAAGGTGGACTTAGGGACAGGCAACAACACAAAGTGGCCCAGCAAGTTGGCTACCCATGGGTAATGGCCTCAACCGGGACCTTGGGTTCATGTCACACTACAGGGTGACCCCATTGCACCACACACACACACAGACACTCCTACAGACACACACTCACATACCCTCTCTCATATGCTCACACATACACTCCCACACTCTCACATGCATCCTCTCACAGATTTATAACCCTTTACATTCATACTCACACACACTCTCTCTCACAGACACTCATACCCCCTCCCCCCGCCCACACACACATATACACACACATATGCATGCAACTTATAAGTTTGTGGGGTGAATTTGTACTGCAGAATTGCATTTTGCTGAAAAACTGCAAGACTCCATGTAAGATTCTGTAAATCCCTTTTTTAGATTAGAATCAGTCTGAACATTGGGGCACAGACAGCCTCACACAGGGCACCTCACACCTTCAATGCATTATCTGGGTCAACATGGCACCTATTGTTAAAGTTCACTTGAGAATGTAACTTCAAGAAAGTTCTGGAATTTACATATGAAAAAACTGAAACCAAAATGCCCATTCTAAAAGATGAGAGACTTAACAAACAATCCAGGTCTTTTTCAATATATAAGTTACATCACACTGTAAACTTTTGCTATAAATTCTGTGTCCTATGATCTTATACTCAACAACCACCTGATGAAGGAGCGGTGCTTCCAAATAAATCTGTTGGACAATAACCTGGTGTTGTGAGATGTTTACCTTTGTACACCCCTGTCCAACACCAGTACCTACAAACCAATATTAATGGGTGTACCTGATGTTGTTTTTCCAGTTGGCAAATGACAACATCTAAATTAGTTCACTTGCCAACAATCAGCACTGGTTTTACATGCAGTTTTACCATTGATTGTCCCTTTGAATTGGTATTCTTTCAAATTGTCCTGATGAGTTCACAGTGAGATATTTTGCCAATACATATATAGTTTTCTCAGCGATACTCTGATCTAAATATTGTTATTTTCTTCAGGGTGGCATCACATTGCATTATAGAATGAAGATCATTAATGTAGCTCTATAGCACAGAAACAGACATACACAGCTCAAGTGTTCTTTGCCTCAGTTTCAGATCTTCCCACTTATTTTAATTAATCATTCCTGTATATCCATCTATTACATTCTCCTTTATTTTGTTTCTCTTTAAGTGCACCTATGTTATTCACATTTAAAAAAAAAACCATTTGTAGTAACAAATATCCACAATTCACTAACTAAAGAAGTTCCTTGCAAATTCCTTTCTGGTTTTGTTTGTGACTATCTTAATCTATATTATCATCTTAGATTGTCCACTCGTGTAGTTAAAGTAAAAATGCTGTTTCCAAACAGGATATTTGTAAGTACTGGAAGGAAATGGATCATTCCTATGAATGATAATAATTGCAGTGTTATGGGAGGGAAGCTTGGAATGATGAGAATTAAATGTTGCGTAATAACTTAAATGTCAAAATCTCACTGTCATTTTTTGATAGGAGTTGAGAGGTGTCAAATCACAGATTAATAATAATAATATCACAGTGGAGATGGACTGTGTGAAGCAAGATGACCTTACTCAACATCTTGAAGAGATGAGGAAGCAGTATGAGGAAATGATGAACCAAAACAAAAAAGATGCAGAATTGTGGTTTGAATCCCAGGTAAGTTCCCTTAAAGTGAAGGTGAAATTTGCAATCAATATCTTTTGGTTTGAAGTTTTTTCTACATAATAGCCCCTGGTATCCATATTTTTCTGTAACACTGTGAATACAAATAAACATTTACATATTATCACAGATGTAACAGGCCATTTTATACAAACGATGAATAAAATCTATATCTAAACTGAATGAATCATAATTATGGGTTTGAAAAATGTAACAGTATTGTGAATTGTTAAATACTGTTTGAATGATTATGAATATAACATTGCAACAACAGGACTAGCCCTATATGAATAATGGATTTGTTTGTTGACATAATTTATATTTACAATACACATTGTCATTTTTTCAAAAATTTACATACCTGGGGTCTTACATATGTATTTTCTTCATCAATTTCATGTTATAATGTATCTGTTCAATCAGAATTTATAGCACTTTGTTTTTACTACAGATGGAAACAATCACCAAATCAGTAAAGCAGACCAACAAAGAGATTGAGGGAGCTGAGGTGGAACTCCAGAATAAGCAAAAAATATTGCAATCCCTGGAGATAGAGCTTGAAATCCTTAGGGGACAGGTATGGATGTTGTTCACATTTCTAAAAGTTGTACCACTTAAGGCAAAATGAAGCAGCACAAGATCGAGCTTATTTAATATGTAAAGTGGATAATGGAGAAACTTTTAAAATGCAATGTGGTGGAAAATAATTGAAGTAGTAGCATATGTATGGATTCTCTTGTATACAGATCGAGCTTTAACCTTTTTAGGAAGCCTTACTTTAATATTCTGCCATCTTCTAGTCAATATCATTTGGCTTCCACCAAGAAAGTGAATAAACTGGTTTTACAGACAGCTTATTAGCACTGTGTCTGTGTTTGCCAAGATCTTGCTTTGGGCTGTTAGGAATTCCAGTGTTTAGTTGGCAGTTAGTCTCTAGATCCTTTAAAATTGTGTAAAGGTTAGCACTACCTCTCCTCTGCCATGGCCACAAATTGTTACGATGTTGTTTTAAATACATTGTTCATAACTTATTAAAATAATGACATTAAAAATTTTGCTAACATGAAGTGAATGAAACCTTATAAGTGCAAAATAGTTGTTTAAAATTTCTATCATTTCAATAAAAGAAATACTGGTTGGAATTTATAAAGAATCTGAACAAGCAGTATTACGAATATAAAATGATAGTGAATCACAAAAAGTTCAGCTGTAGCTTAATAGCAAACTTCATTATTATACATTTGCATCTGATGATTTCTGGATTTTTCTTGAAAGTCTTTCTTAATTTAGACATGAAATATAAAAACCAAAGAACAGCGAATATTGGAAATCAGAAACAACAACTAATATTGCTGGAAAACTTTAGCAGCTCTGGCAGCATCTGTGGAGAGAAAGTAGAGTTAATGCTTTGGGTCCAGTGACTCTTCTTCAGAACTGATTGCAGCGAGGTAATGATTGGTGTATATATGCTGAAGATGGGGAGGGGGAGCAGTAAACAGTGAGTGGAGGTGAAGCCTAGAGAGTTAGAGAACAGCAATTGGACAGATAAGGAATGGGTAAAGGTCAGCCTGGGAGAATGAATAGCTGTTTATGGGGATGATTGGTAGGTAAAAGTGGATTGGTTGTAGTAGCAGCCCATGTGGTGACAAGACCTGGAGTGTGGGCGTTGGGATAAAGACATGGGACAAAGTGCTCAGGCCTAATATTATTGAGACTGATCCATTTCTTTGTCTGTCCAAATGGTGTTTTTCCTCTCTCTCTCTCTCTCTCTCTCTCTTTCTCTCCACAATCCTTCTCCTCCTATGATTTACTTCTTCTCCTTCCAACCTATTTTCAGCATATATACCAACCTTTTCCTAGCTACATTCAGTTCTGAAGAAGAGCCTTTGGATCCACAATGTTAACTCTGCTTTTCTCCACTGACCCTGCTAGAACCATTGAGCTTTTCCAGCAATTTTTGTTTTTGTTCTTAATTTATATTCACATTAGTACAGAAATGGTTTTTCCCCGTAAACCAACTTGGACATTCTAGCTTATCGGTATAACTGCACATTATCTTTGCAGAATATGGGACTGGAAAATATATTGCTGGACACTGAGCAAAGATATAAAGTGGACTTCAGTAACATGCACACAACTGTCTCCAAGTTGGAAACTGATTTGTTCAATGTGCGGAATGATATAGTGCTGAACAAGGAAAAATATGATTCTCTTATGCAAGCCAAACTGACTCTGGATGCAGAGCTTGCTGAGTACAGGCGTTTACTTAACGGGGAAACAAGGTACAGTACATATAATGCTAAAGACTGTTATTAAAGGAACACTTATGGCAATAATTCAAAAAGGGAAAAAGCTCCCCAAAACAAAGACTGCAATTTTGGGTGTGTGAAAAGATTTGGTTACAAACAGTCCAGAAGTGTATGCTGACATTAATTAATCTGTCCTA
The DNA here is from genome assembly GCF_037043375.1 of Chiloscyllium plagiosum. Taxonomy (NCBI): domain Eukaryota; kingdom Metazoa; phylum Chordata; class Chondrichthyes; order Orectolobiformes; family Hemiscylliidae; genus Chiloscyllium; species Chiloscyllium plagiosum. The sequence continues at coordinate 28,881,876 of NW_028270159.1, read as the reverse complement.
AATTTCTTTGACTTTTTGTTTTATTTTGGGGAAAGATAATCTGTAAGTTCTACTTAACTTCAACAGAAAGCCTCGTAAAATGTATATGGCCATTTGCAGCATTTTTCCAAAATATAGAGAAAGGTTGTGGAGCCCATGTAAAATTTCACAAACTAAGCCTTTCTGTTTTCACTCACCTAGCAGACTTCTTCCCTTCAATTTGGACGTTTTGGGTTCAAGCCCCTCTCTCGAGGTTGAACACATTATTTACCATTGAGGGGGATGTTCCACTATAAAACATGCTGTTATTCAGTTGAGTCAATAAACTCAGACATCATCTACCTTGTATATAATCCCACAACACAAATATGTTGGTGGGATGGACAAAGTAATGCACGAAGTGTTAACCTAAGTTAAAACGTTTCAGTTTAGGATAAATATTATTTAACAAGACAGTAAGCTAATTGTGTTAACTTAATTTACATATAAAGTTTGCTGTTAACTGCTGAGCATGTGAACTTGTGACAAATAACTGTTCTTTTCTTGATAGCAGAAAGGTTATTCATGTTCCTCCTCCACGTTCACCCTCTCCTCCTCCTCGTAAGTATTCCTGTGTAGTGTCCTCCACACTGTAAGGATTCTGTCTATGGACAAACAATCTCAGCAGTCTGATATTTGATGTTTTAAAAACAGACAATGTATTAGTCATCTGAAAGGAAAGCCACTGTGGTGAGATGGATGGTTGCAGAAAGGAATTGATGATGGCCAGATATATCATTATTATTTGTGCTCCTTTCAGCTATACAGTGGGTTGGAAATCACAAGTTTTAATCTAATTGGATATCTGGCACACTTTATTGTGTAGTATTGAATTAATTTTTCAACCATTCAAACAGCTGGAGGTGTATAAGAAGCAAAATCACTGTTTTTTCCCAAATATAAACTATCTGATCATTACTATTGAAATTTACCAAGTTAGGTGGACAAGAGTAAATCTAAATATTCTCTGATTATTAACTCTTTTATTGCATATATCATGTTTGAAAATACATGACATAGATACATAAGATATAGAATCAGAAGTAGGCCATCCAGCCCATTGAGTCTGCTCCATCATTTTATTAGATCCTAGCTTAATTAATCATGCTCAACTCTAGTTTTCTGCCTTTACCCCATAGCCCTTAATTGTTTTTATTGATTAAAATCTGTCGACCTCAGCTTTGACTATGCATAACAACCCAGCCTCTACAGCCCTCTATGGTAAAGAATTTGACAAATTCAGTGCCTTCTGAGAGAAAAGTCCTCCTCTTTCAGTTTCAAAGGGCAACCTCTTTATTCTGAGATTATGCCCTCTGGTTCAAGCCTCTCCCACAAAGGGAATCAACGTTTTAGCATCTACTCTGTCAAGTCCCCTAAGAATCTTGAATGTTCTTTTAAGGTCACTTCTCATTATTCTAAATTCCAACAGGTACAGGCGCAACATAATCAACCCCTCCTCATAAAATAGACCCTCCAAACTCAGGATCATCCTAGTGAACCTTCTCTGTGCTGCCTCTAATGCCAGTAAAACTTTCCTTCGAGAAAAGGTCACAGTTCTTCAGTATTCCAGCTGTAGTCTGACTAGTGCCTTGTATAGTTTCAGCAAGAATTCCCCAATTTTATAAATAAAGCCCAACAGTCCATTTGCCTTTTCTATTACCTGCAAAACTTGAATGCTCGCTTTTTGTGATTTATGTGCAAGGATTTCCACATCCCTCTGTACTATAGCTTTCTGCTTGGATGAGTTCTCCATAATATTTAGTTCCTCTATTGCTTCCCAAGTTCATAATCTCACGTTTTCCCACATTAGTTTCCAAGCTTTTTTCCCACTTACTTGAACCAGTGTGTATCCCTTTACAGACTGTGACATCCACACCTCTTGCCTTTCCACCTATGTGTACCATCTGCAAACTTTGCTATTGTACATTCATTTTCCTCATACGAGCTATTACTATACACACTGTAAATAATTGTGGTCATAATACTGAATCCCTGTTGCATTACCACTAATTGCAAGCCCATCAATAAATATTACCTTTTGCTTAGAAGTTGCATTCACTCTTTATTGTCAAAGAAATCCCAGTCTCCATCTCATAACATTCAGTTACCTCTTCACCAGCATCCCCCTTGACTTCATCAGACATATTTTAGTCACGTCTAACAATAAATCCTACCTACACAACTCTGTCTTCCAGGCCCAATGCTCACATATTGTCCACTGACTGCAGTATGGCTACGGGCCATTTGGCCCATTGGGTCCACACTGGCACTCCGAACAGCATCCCTCCCAGATACACTCCCTACCCTATTCTTGCATTTCCCATGATTACTCCATCTAGCCTGCACATCCCTGGACAATATGGACAATTTAGCATGGCCTATCCACCGTTTCTGCATATCTTTCAACTGTAGGAGGAAACTGGAGCAAACTCATCCAAGCACAGGGAGAACATACAAACTCCATACAGACATTCACCTGAGCCTGGAATCGAACCCAGGTCCCTTGGTGCTGTGAGGTAGCAGTGCTAACCAATGAGCCTTCTTTTTGCAGGATTCATTCTTCCTACATTAATATCATTTTTCAAAACACTTGTTCTCGATCATCTGCAACCTTTCCAATTACTGCTGTATCATTAACTTCTTTGTCCATTCTGATCTCCTGAAATATGTACAAATCGCTCACACATTGCTTGCTTCTCCATCTCTTTAAATCCTATCAGTTTGATTCTGTGACTGAATAAAAATGTATTACCTTCAAGCTATATCATCATCATGACTGTGTTTATGATCTAATCTATCAAGTTAGTCATACATGTCCATAGTCTTAAGAGTTAAATGACAATATCAAATTTCCTTTTATCTTAACAGCTGAAGTCACAACAAGGAAAATTGTCAAAGTCATCACAACTACATTAGTTGATGGCAAGGTGGTTGATGAATCGAGTGAAGTTGAAGAAATTAGTGAGAAAAAGCATGCATAGAAAATGCTCTAACATGTAAAATCAATGAACTTGTGAAGTGTTATGCATCATAAGGAAACTGTTACTGGGTATAATGGGTATCTGAAATAATGAACTACTATAGTAACCTTGTATAAAGAATTTGAAGTTTCTACTTCAACAGTTATATTCAATTATATAATGTCTAATAAAGATCATATTTCATGTCCATTTGCATTGGTGTACAAATCATTCCTCTTACAGCCATTCAAGCAACAAAATTTCATGAACATACTCAAAGGAAAGACCTTCATATCCAACATACTAGATGCTCCTTTAGGTTGCATATTGATTCCATAGTAAGTTTACATTTTTACTGAAAACAATATTGCCTCACTTACAGGATTGGTGATTGATTATTTTATGTACAATTACTTGCATTGATGTAGCACCTTTTAATATAAACAAAATGTCTCAAGGTTCTTCACAAAAATTTAATCGGACAAAAGCTCACACAAAGCTAAACAGGAAACATCAGTGCAGATGGGTCTTTCACTTACTGGAAAGGTTCAAGCACATTGCAAGTCCCAATCAAGCAGAAGCTTGGTTGAATTACTGCTGAAGATTTAAAAAGACATCTCACTACATCTGGTCTCACTGCACAGTCGAGCATTGACCAAGCCAATATATAATTGCATGCAATGTGTGGCTGTACAAATCTTATCCCAAAAGGTCAACAAAGATAAAACTACTTTTGAAGAAATAATGAAGGCACTCTATGGCTATATCAATATGTGAAAATGCTGAACGGGCTAAATTGAATAAATTTACCTAATGACAAAGGACAAGTATTGATAATTTTATTACTGATCTGTACAGAGATGCAGAGAACTGTGAATATGTCAGCTTAAAGGGAAAACAAATCAGGGAGAGAACTGGTACAAACAAAAGTTTTATATTAAACATTGATAATGTATAGTTGAGGGATGATTAATGTAAACAAAGGCAAATTAAACAGCCAAGCTAAGGTCAGAAAACAATAATCTGGTCAAAAGAGTGATGAAGTGCCAGATCGCAGAAATGACCAAGCCAGCAGAGCATGGTAAGTTAAAAGCATAGAGGTGGCTGTACAAAAACAGGGGAGGCAAAGGAGAGTGCATTGGCTGATCCAGCTAATTTATATTGGAGTAGTTTGAAAATAATGCCAATGCAAAAGTCCTGTCAGAGGTGTTGAATGCCATTTTTGGAATTATCATTTGTTGTAGTATGGAAAATAAAGAACATGAAAGCATGAGAAGGGTTAAAGTATGAAGACCACTGGCAATCTGTGGTCTATGGAAGGCAGGATGGGATACGAATAGTGGAGTGCACACTAATTAGCAGAGTAAGGTTAAGGCTGAAAGGTAACTATGGCGAGATGAGGTAACACAAGTAAGAAAGCAAGTTTCTCTGTTAAGTGTTATTATGACAGGATTGGGACCATAAATATTTGGGACATGACAATAAAATATCTAATTGATAGTTAGTAGAGTCAGCTTGAGACAGGAGACTAATGTAATTGATGGAATAGCTAAATATCTATCATGACAGGTTAGTCTGGAATGGAGGATCACTGCAGCAGAGTTAGCAATAAATATCTAACCGTGACATTAGAATAACATTAAGTAGAATGTACAACTAAAGAGATAATGGGAACTAACATCACTGGTTTATTGTGTAGCTAGAGTGAGGTACTTTGATTAATATAGTTGGACATGCTGATAAGCTAACAGAAACATGATTAAAAAAAGATATAAAAAAAACCACAGATCCTGAGGTTCGAGGGCATTCGAGAATCTGCTTTCTCAGTGTCATGGTTTTTTGTTTGCAAATAAACGACCTACTTCTTGAAGAACTCTCTGCGTCTCCTGGTGATTCTCTATATTTTCTCCACAACAAATTTGGCACTGCGAGCAGGGTCATGCAGAGATCCACCCGGACAGAGGGCAGCAGTAACAGGGCGCTTCTTGGTCCACCGGGGGTACTCCCGAGACTGACAGAATAAGGGTACCCAACAAAAAAAAGTTAGCATTTTTGCTGTGAATTCGGACTATATTCTGTTGGCTTGGAGTGGTCCTTGGGCACTCAGAGGTGTGGGAACCTGCCGGAGGGTCTCTCCGATCCAAGATCCAAAGGTGAGGGGTAAATTGCTGCTGAAGGAGACATGGAGAATTAGTCAAGAAAACTGCGTAGGGGGGTAAAGGGTGAGTAAGAACAGAACATAGCAATTGTCTGAGTAAAAAATCCATGGTGGTGTATATAAGACCCTATAGATAGGGCAGAATAAAGAAGGGGAAATTGTGCCAGAGCGGCATGGAGAGAAGGAGAGGTGAAGCGAGCATTGCCGGGAAGGGTGAGTTTTCCAGCATTAAAAGGGACTTACCTCGGGAGTTGGGCCTCCATTTTGCCAAAGAGGCGAGGGAGGAGCGAAGGACTTCTGGGAAGACATTTATTTGTGTGGTTGCATTACCAGAAACACTACTTGGGTAGTGTCTCCCACCCATCCTTCTTCTCTAACCCAAACAAAAGGACCTGTGCACCAGATTGGTAAGGTAATGAGTTTTTTTTAAATTCCTTATTTTTTCATCAATCTCTTTGGGAATTTAGAATAGCGGGAATGGCAGTTAGGGCAGTTGAAAGTTCCTCCTGCAGAATGTGGGAGTTAAGGGTCACCACTAGTGTCCCTGCTGACTACATCTGCGGGAAGTGCACCCAACTCCAGCTTCTCGAAAACTGCATTAGGGAAATGGTGCTGGAGCTGGATGAACTTCGGATCATTCGGGAGGCAGAGGGGGTTATTGAGAGGAATTACAGGGAGGTAGTCACTCCTCAGGTACAAGAAAAAGGCAAATGGGTTACAGTCAGGAGACGGAAAGAGAACCGGCTGGCAGTGCAGGGATCCCTTGTGGCCATTCTCCTCAACAATAAGTATACCATTTTGGATGCTGTGGTGTGGGGGGGACTTACCAGGGGAAAGCAGTGGGGTACAGGGCTCTGGCACAGAGTCTGTCCCTGCTGCTCAGAATGGAAAGGGGAAGAGGAGCAGAGCAGTAGTCATTGAGAACTCCATAGTTAGGGGGACAGATAGGAGGTTCTGTGGGGAACGAGAGAGACTCACGGTTGGTGTGTTGCCTCCCAGGTGCCAGAGTTTGTGATGTCTCTGATCGTGTTTTGGGGATCCTTAAGGGGGAGGGGGAGCAGCCCCAAGTCATGGTCCACATAGGCACCAACGACATAGGTAGGAAGAGAGATGGGGATTTAAGGCAGAAATTCAGGGAGCTAGGATGGAAGCTTAGAGGTAGGACGAACAGAGTTGTTGTCTCTGGTTTGTTGCCCGTGCCACGTACTAGTGAGGTAAGGAATAGGGAGAGAGGGGAGTTGAACGCGTGGCTACAGGGATGGTGCAGGAGGGAGGGTTTTGGATTCTTGGATAATTGGGGCTCTTTCTGGGGTTGGTGGGACCTCTACAAGCAGGATGGTCTTCATCTGATCCAGAGGGGTACCAATATTCCGGGGGGGAAATTCGCTAAGGCTATTGGGGTGGGTTTAAACTAATCCAGCAGGGGGGTGGGAACCAAAATTGTAGTTCAAGTATAGAAAAGGTTGAGAGTAGGGAGGTCCAAAATCAAATTTCAGGGACGCAAGATGGCACCAGCAAGCAAGAAGTTGGTTTGAAGTGTGTCTACTCCAACGCCAGGAGCATCCGGAATAAGGTGGGTGAATTTGCAGCATGGGTTGGTACCTGGGACTTCGATGTTGTGGCCATTTCGGAGACATGGATAGAGCAGGGACAGGAGTGGTTGTTGGGTTCCAGGATTTAGATGTTTCAGTAAGAACAGAGAAGATGGTAAGAGAGGAGGAGGTGTGGCATTGTTGGTCAAGGACAGTATTGCAGTTGCAGAAAGGATGTTTGGGGACTCATCAACTGAGGTAGTATGAGCTGAAGTTAGAAACAGGAAAGGAGAGGTCACCCTGTTGGGAGCTTTCTATAGGCCTCCGAATAGTTCCAGAGATGTAGAGGAAAGGATAGCAAAGATGATTCTCAATCAGAGTGAGAGAGACAGGGTAGTTGTCATGGGAGACTTCAACTTTCCAAACATTGACTGGGAACACTATAGTATGAGTACTATAGATGGGTCAGTTTTTGTCCAGTGTGTGCAGGAGGGCTTCCTGACACAGTATGTAGACAGGCCAACAAGGGGCGAGGCTACTTTAGATTTGGCACTGGGTAATGAGCCCAGCCAGGTGTTAGACTTGGAAGTAGGTGAGCACTTTGGTGATAGCGATCACAATTCATTTATGTTTACTTTAGTGATAGAAAGGGATAGGTGTATACCACTGGGCAAGAGTTACAGCTGGGGGAAAGGCAATTATGATGCGATTAGGCAAGATTTAGGATGGAGAAGGAAACTGCAGGGGATGGGCACATTAGAAATGTGGAGCTTATTCAAGGAAAAGCTACTGTGTGTCCTAGATAAGTATGTACCTGTCAGGCCGGGAGGAAGCTGTACAGTGTGGGAGCCGTGGTTTACGAAGGAAGTGGAATCTCTGGTCAAGAGGAAGAAGCAGGCTTATGTTAGGATGAGATGTGAAGGCTGAGTTAGGGTGCTTGAGGGTTACAAGATAGCCAGGAAAGACCTAAAGACAGAGCTCAGAAGAGCCAGGAGGAGACATGAGAAGTTGTTGGTGGATAGGATCAGGGTAAATCCTAAGGCTTTCTATAGGTGTTTAAGGAATAAAAGAATGACAAGAATAAGATTAAGGCCAATCAAGGATAGTAGTGGGAAGTTGTGTGTGGAGTCAGAGGAGATAGGGGAAGCACTAAATGAATAGTTTTCAACAGTATTCAGTCTAGAAAATGACAATGTTGACGAGGAGATTACTGAGATACAGGCTACTAGACTAGGTGTGATTGAGGTTCACAAGGAGGAGGTATTAGAAATCCTGCAGAGTGTGAAAATAGATAAGTCCCCTGGGCCGGATGGGATTTATCCTAGGATCCTCTGGGAAGCCAGGGAAGAGATTGCCGAGCCTTTGGCATTGATCTTTATATCGTCATTGTCTACAAGAATAGTGCCAGAAGACTGGAGGATAGCAAATGTGTTTCCCCTGTTCAAGAAGGGGAATAGAGACAACCCTGGTAATTATAGACCAGTGAGCCTCACTTCAGTTGTTGGAAAAGTATTGGAAAAGGTTATAAGAGATAGGATTTAAAATCATCTAGAAAAGAATAATTTGATTAGGGATGATCAACACGGTTTTGTGAAGGGTTGGTCGTGCCTTACAAACCTTATTGAGTTCTTTGAGAAGGTGACCAAACAGGTAGATGAGAGTAAACCGGTTGATGTGGTGCATATGGATTTCAACAAGGCATTCGATAAGGTTCCCCACAGTAGGCTATTGTACAAAATGCAGAGGAATGGGATTGTGGGAGATATAGCGGTTTGGATCAGTAATTGGCTTGCTGAAAGAAGACAGAGGGTGGTGGTTGATGGGAAATGTTCATCCTGGAGTCCAGTTACCAGTGGTGTACCGCATGGGTCGGTGTTGGGTCCACTGCTGTTCGTCATTTTTATAAACGACCTAGATGAGGGCATAGAAGGGTGGGTTAGTAAATTTGCAGATGACACTAAGGTCGGTGGAGTTGTGAATAGTGACAAAGGATGTTGTAGGTTACAGAGAGACATAGATAAGCTGCAGAGCTGGGCTGAGAGGTGGCAAATGGAGTTTAATGCGGACAAGTGTGAGGTGATTCACTTTGGTCGGAGTAACCAGAATGCAAAGTACTGGGCTAATAGTAAGATTCTTGGTAGTGTAGATGAGCAGAGAGATCTCGGTGTCCAGGTACACAGATCCTTGAAAGTTGCCACCCAGGTTGACAGGGTTGTTAAGAAGACATACAGTGTTTTAGCTTTTATTAACAGAGGGATCGAGTTCCGGAACCATGAGGTTATGCTACGGCTGTACAAAACTCTAGTGCAGCTGCACTTTGGAGTATTGTGTACAGTTCTGGTCACTGCATTATAAGAAGGATGTGGAAGCTTTGGAAAGGGTGCAGAGGAGATTTACTAGGATGTTGCCTAGTATGGAGGAAAGGTCTTACGAGGAAAGGCTGAGGGACTTGAGGCTGTTTTCATTAGAAAGAAGGTTGAGAGGTGACTGAATAGAGACATATAAGATAATCAGAGGGAGAGTCTTTTTCTAAGAATGGTGACGGCGAGAATGAAGGGGCATAGCTTTAAATTGAGGGGTGATAGATATAGGACAGATGCCAGATGTAGTTTCTTTACTCAGAGAGTAGTAAGGGTATGGAATGCTTTGTCTGCAACGGTAGTAGATTCGCCAGCTTTAAGTACATTTAAGTCGTCATTGGACAAGCATATGGATGTACATGGAATAGTGTAGGTTAGATGGGCTTCAGATTGGTATGACAGGTTGGCGCAACATAGAACATAGAACATAGAAGAATACAGCGCAGTACAGGCCCTTTGGCCCTCGATGTTGCGCCGATCCAAGCCCACCTAACCTATACTAACCCACTATCCTCCATATACCTATCCAATGCCCGCTTAAATGCCCATAAAGAGGGAGAGTCCACCACGGCTACTGGCAGGGCATTCCATGAACTTACGACTCGCTGAGTGAAGAACCTACCCCTAACTTCAGTCCTATATCTACCCCCCCTTAATTTAAAGCTATGCCCCCTTGTAATACCCGACTCCATACGCAGGAAAAGGTTCACACTGTCAACCCTATCTAACCCCCTAATCATCTTGTACACCTCAATCAAGTCACCCCTAAACCTTCTTTTCTCTAATGAAAACAGCCCCAAGTGTCTCAGTCTTTCCTCATACGATCTTCCTTCCATACCAGGCAACATCCTGGTAAACCTCCTCTGCACCCGTTCCAGTGCCTCCACATCCTTCCTATAGTATGGCGACCAAAACTGCACACAATATTCCAGATGCGGCCGCACCAGAGTCTTATACAACTGCATCATGACCTCAGGACTCCGGAACTCAATTCCTCTACCAATAAAATCCTGTACGCCATATGCCTTCCTCACCGCACTATTTACCTGGGTGGCAACTTTCAGAGATCTGTGTACATGGACACCAAGATCCCTCTGCTCATCCACACTACCAAGTATCCGACCATTAGCCCAGTACCCCATCTTTTTGTTATTCTTCCCAAAGTGAATCACCTCACACTTAGCTACATTGAATTCCATTTGCCACCTTTCTGCCCAGCTCTGCAGCTTCTCTATATCCTGCTGTAACCTGCCACATCCTTCCTCACTGTCAACAACTCCTCCGACTTTCGTATCATCCGCAAACTTGCTCACCCAACCTTCTAACCCCTCTTCCAGGTCATTTATAAAAATGACAAACAGCAATGGTCCCAAAACAGATCCTTGCGGAACACCGCTAGTGACGGCACTCCATGAAGAAACTTTGCCATCAACTACTACCCTCTGTCTTCTTCCATCCAGCCAATTCCTAATCCAAACCTCCAACTCACCCTCAATGCCATATCTCCGTATTTTCTGCAGTAGCCTACCATGGGGAACCTTATCAAACGCCTTACTAAAATCCATATATACCACATCTACCGCTTTCCCCTCATCAACCTCCTTCGTCACCTTTTCAAAGAATTCAATAAGGTTTGTGAGGCACGACCTGCCCTTCACAAAATCATGCTGACTATCCTTGATCACATTATTCCTATCCAGATGTGCATAAATCCTATCCCTTACAATTCTCTCTAAGACTTTGCCCACAACAGAAGTGAGACTCACCGGCCTATAGTTACTAGAGGGCCGAAGGGCCTGTACTGCGCTGTAATGTTCTATCTTCTATGAAATTGTCTTATAAGACCCTATAGATACATAGGGCAGAATAAATAAGGGGAAATTGTTTTACTGGAAGAGCTGATAGACCTGTTTAGAAAGCCAGCAAATTGGTAGTGAATGATTAAAAGTAAAATACCAGAGGATAGTCATAGTGTTATAGTGTTACTAGACTGTTAAATGTTTTAGATAAGGCCTGTAGGATAATAGGACTTTTGGAAATGAAATTTCTAGTGGCAAGAAATGATATTGTAAAAATTTCTAAGAAATGGGAAAAAAGAACTAAGGATTTATTGACTAAATGGCCAAAAGAAGATACCTTTAATATACATTTGTGCTATGAGATGGAAGGACTATAAGCCGAAAGATAAATCTAAAAATAGAAACCAAAAGAGGGATCAGGACATGGAAATACTGAAACTTTTCAGGAAAGAGGGTGAGGAACTGAAAGTAGCTTGTCAGGCACCAGTGGTGACTAGGAAAGCTGTAAAAGAACAAGCTGAGCAGTTAGGGGAAACAGAAAAGCAGGAATCAGCACCCACCTCCCCCCCTCCCCCCACCCCCCACACACCCAGACGTGGAGGAGTTGAATAGACCTCCTCCCTACTTGAATAAAAAGACATTGAAGCAGTGTTTAGTAATAAAAGAAACAGTAGAAATAGAGGGACAGTTAGAATGGGAATGGAAGTGCGGAAAACAAAAATGAACTGAGAGAAAGAAGAGAAAGAGAGAAAAGGGACAGATAGGAGCAAATAGAAGCTGTATAAAAAGAGCAAGAAAAGCTGAAACATGAGATTAGTGTGCTGCGTGGGCTAAGGGAGCAAAAAGCAATTGAGGAATACTCATTGCAATATGAAAGAAGGGCTGAAGAGAAAAGCAGTGAAAGTGATGCAGAGCAAGCAGAAAGGGATGATGAGAGGTAAGGAAATAAAAAGGCCCCAGTACCTAAAGAATGGGAGGAATTAGAAATAGCATCGGACTCAAAGTCCGAGGGGAAATTATTGAGAAGTTGTGTCGGCAAAGGGAAAAAAGGGCCAACGGGGAAGGTTGCTACCACTCCCTATAAAAAAGGGGAGAAACCCACAATACATTCCTTGGGGAACTCAGGATCTGGAAGGGCTGAAGAATGCGCTGCCCAGTTTACATGAGGGAGCGGGAAAGTGGATCAGGGCTTTTGAAGATGAAACCTGATTGCTGGCTGTAGGAGACTTGAAGACACTGCTGGTGAGGTTTTTAGGACTCCCGAAGTTAAAGGAAATAATGGTCTGAGCCCGTTTGAAAAATGTAGCAGACAATCCATTGATTGATGGGGTCGGGTTTGATTGAGTGAGATAGAATGTATGGCAGGCCTTAAAAGACTGTTATCCACCCAAAATGGACCCCCAGGCCCTGAGAGGGGATCCACTGGGAGAAAGTGAAAACCCAGCTGCCTGCTTGGAGAAACAGTTAAAGAAATGGAGGCTAGAAACAGAGCAAGACATAGAGACTAATCAGTTGCTGACCACAATGTTCAGAAATTCCATCATTGAGGCAATGCCCTCCCAAGTCAGGTCAAGGCTGGAGGAGGTGGTGGGTCTGACATCATCAATGAGCCACAGAAATTTAGAGATCATGTAGCTCATGCAGTTGAAAGGTTTCGAAAAGACAAAGAGAAACTGTCTGAACAGCAGGAGGAGGTGCAAAGGAAGCTGGCACAAATACAGCTCAACGTGCTTAAAAAAGAAAGAAAAAGAGAAGGCTAAGAACCGACACAGTAATCAACACTGGTGTGAACCAAGTGCCAGTGCAAGGGGAGGGTCCTATCAGGTAGCCAGACGGGGCCCAGGAAGTCCCATGCCAGCAATGGAGGTGTTTAGAGAAGCTTTCCCGCAGGTGACAGATCCGGGGCAGGGCAGATTTAAATAACAGCCTAAACAGAACTGGAGTCCCCAAGGACAAGGATGTAGGATTGGGGGACTAAGGTACATGATAAATAATCAGGCTCAATGGGGGATCAGAAATGAGATGCTGGGGATGCCATCAACCAGGCCACGTTAGGAGGAATTACCCTTATTGGACTGGGTCCTCTCTGTCCTACAGCGAGCCTGGACAGTGGGAATCCCCAACAGCCACTTCCCAGACACCTACAGGCCCAGCAGGACCTGTTAACTTGTATGGGATGTGTTAGGGATGCTGTGGTTCTGTTCGCCGAGCTGGAAGTTTTTGTTGCAAACGTTTCGTCCCCTGTCTAGGTGACATCCTCAGTGCTTGGGAGCCTCCTGTGAAGCGCTTCTGTGGTGTTTCCTCCAGCATTTATAGTGGCCTGTCCCTGCCGCTTCCGGTTGTCAGTTTCAGCTGTCCGCTGTAGTGGCCGGTATATTGGGTCTAGGTCTATGTGTTTGTTGATGGAGTTTGTGGATGAGTGTCATGCTTCTAGGAATTCCCTGGCTGTTCTTTGTTTCTCATAGAACAAACAATGTGTTTAGCAACAAACACATCGACCTGGACCCAATATACCGGCCACTACAGCGGACAGCTGAAACTGACAACCGGAAGCGGCAGGGACAGGCCACTATAAATGCCAGAGGAAACACCACAGAAGCGCTTCACAGGAGGCTCCCAAGCACTGAGGATGTCACCTAGACAGGGGACGAAATTTTTGCAACAAAAACTTCCAGCTCGTCGAACAGAACCACAGCAACGAGCACCCGAGCTACAAATCTTCTCACAAACATTGTGTTTGGGATGCCTTGAGAATGTGGGTGGGAAGGGGCACTACCCTGTAGTAGCATGGAAGGCTGATCAAGAACCAGTAATACAAGTTAATATAGAAGGGCGGCAGACACTGGTGATGATAGATACTGGAGCTACATACTCTTGTGTACAGCCATGGTATGCCTCTCACCTTCCCATGTCAAGTAAATTTGTTAAAACTGTAGTGTTCTCAGGGAAATCACAGTTAACTCGATTTCAGCTCCAGTAAGATTAGAAATAGAAGGTAGGGAGATACTTCTGCCAATATTAGTGTCTAAAGACACTAATTAATTTGTTAGGTAGGGATGCGTTACTACAGTTAGAGGTAAGATTGGAGTGCACACAGCAAGGCTTGGTCGCAGAAAAGGCCAATACACAATTAGTGATGCAAGAAGTTAAATATGTTAATGTTTATTGGATAGGGGATACAGCAAGTGATATTCAAGACATTTGGGAGATATGGGAAGCAGAAGTGTTGACGATGTTGGCTAAAGCAAGACCACCTAAGTCTGAGCTGCACTGTACAGTGATATTTGATGAGTGTCAGGATGAGGTGTTAGAGAGGCAGTGGCAGCAGGAAGTCACTGCTCCACAACATTTGAGAAGTGAAGCAATAGTATTAGGGGAGCAGGGCATGATCCTGCAAATAGAGAGAAACGCATTCCTGGAAAAGTGGTATAATGTATCAGGCACCGTACCACATGTAACCTTACTGGTAAATAAGGGATATCAATCTAAAGACATAGGACCGATGGCCAGGCATTTAGAAACAGTCAGGGAATGGCATATGCTCATGACAGGGGTTTGAGAATCTGGGGATGGCAGCTATATTAAAATCCTAGCATGCTGCAACTCAACAGGAAATCCGAAGGAAGTCAAGGTAACACCCCAGCGGAGCATGCCAGTGACAGTGGAGGAAGATGATCAATATGGTAATGAGTGATTGGATGCATTACCAGCCACTTTGTGGTCACAGCATGGTACAGATCTGGGGAGAGTGAAATCAGCTAAAATAAGGTTGAAACCAGAAGCTGGGACAGTAGTGAAATTTCTAACGAATGAAGTTATCCTAAGGTTTGGTAAAACGCCGGAAATTAGTTTAGACAATGGGTCTGCCTTCATTCAGAAAGTAGTTAAGTTAGTGCTGCAGTCTTTGAGAATCAAACAGAGGTTTGGGTGTGTGTATCATCCCCAGTCACAGGGTATGGTGGAAAGGATTAATGGGACATTGAAAGCCAAATTAGCCAAGATCTGCGCAAGCACCAACCTTAATTGGGTTGATGCACTGCCACTGGCATTAATGAGTTATCGCATGCAGATTAATCGCATGACCAACTTAACACCACGAGATGCTCACAGGTAGACCTATGCCAGTGCCCAGGTGAAGAGGCCCATACAAAGGGCCTAGCTTGGAATGGTTAAGCTTAGAACTTAAGCAATATATGCAGCAGCTAACTATGATACATGAGATTATCCACCTGCAGGAACTACAAAGGGAACCGACACCTGTCAATGAGGAAGGACCTATTAAACCTGGGGATTGGCTAGATGTAGGGCTTTTTGGAGATGCTGGAATAAGCTAAGGACAGAGGGGCCTTTCGTAGTGACTAAGGCATCACCTACCGCCATCTAAGTGGAAGTACAACACATATAGTACCACCTTAATCATTGTACTAAAGCTCTCCCACCCGCACAAACTAACACTAACACTGAGGTAAGTGGAGCTGATGCTGAGGAACTTGGACACGGGCAGGGCACACAGGAGGCTGGTACCCCTCAGTAGGGTTCCGAATAAGGTACAGGTGAAATTCTTGGGGATACTGATCATTCCAGAAATGATTGTGATGAAAATATGGAGCATAGTTCTCCTGGCAGCGGGGATGGGGAAGACATGGGGAATGCCCCTGATACCCCCCTCTCTGATGCCAGGCCTGCATACTCAGACTTGGAGACCATTAACTTGGCAGACCTGGACTGGTAATGCTAGGGTCATTCAGGCTAGGAGGCAAAGACGTATTAGAAGTGCAGACCTTGCTGCCCTAACATGGGAACACACCCGTGACAATCACTGGTATCAATAGGCAAACTATACAGCTGTAATGATGGCTAGACAAGGCTGTTTCTTGTGAACTAAGGCAACCCCCTCATACTATGTTGTCCCTATGCCTTACTCGACCACCTATACTCAATGGTATTTGCAACACTCTAGCTGATCTCTTAACCCGGATGATTAATCAACTTACAGGCAATCCCATTGCCCATTTTGTTGCCTCCTACTTCACGGTGACATGGGCAGGCAGCAACTCCAACGATGGTGTGGCTATAGTACCCTTGGTCCACCAGTAAGACTAATTACACTTTCCCCGTGGCTGCTTTCAGGATACGGGGAGGGTTGAGTTTTGAATGCTTTAAGCGAAATGGCTCCACATCAGTAGGTTATTTTAAGGGTCTTTGCAGGAATACGATTGAACTAGAGGTGGACACCACATTTGGGGCTGTCTTAAATTCTCAACGTGTCCCACTGGCAGATACTTGGTGGCTGTGTGGTAAGAATGGAGGGTTGCGCCCGACGCTGCCTACTGATTGGAGTGGCAGCTGTGCCTGTATAATGTTCCTACACGAGGTAGTTATATCGCCACACACCCGACTTGATGCTACGTTACAGTCAGCTTTGCGCCAAACTAAGAAAAGGTATGTCCCTGATCTGACAATTTGGATTGATAGCATAGGACAGCCAAGAGGTATTCCTAATGAGTTTAAGGCCCGCAATGAGATTGCTGCGGGTTGGGAGGCTTTTATCCCAGTGAAAGGGGTTAGCAAGAATGCTGAATGGATTAATTACATTTATTACAACCAGCAGAGATTTATCATTTATACTGACGATGCCCTTGTGGCCTTGGGAGACCAATTGGATGCTACTACCAAAATGACATAGCACAACAGACAGGCTTTAGATTGGATACTGGCAGAAAAAGGCAGGGTTTGTATGATGTTTGGGGAACATTGCTGTACCTTTATACCTAACAACACTAGTCTGGGGGATCTTTTACTAAAGCATGGAAAAACTAAAGAATCTAAAACGGGAGCTAAAAGACAATGCGGGGTTTGGTCATCAGGCTTTTGATTGGCTGAATAATATATTAGGGTCTTGGGGAGCATGGTTTGTCAAGATTGGTCTTATTGTAGGTGCGGTTTTGCTTGTTGGTCGCTTTCGTCTTTTGCTGTGCTTTACCTTTCATTAAATCCTTTTTAGTTCGCATCACTCTGCGGCAACTTGTGGTCATTTCAGCTACCCCAGGAAGTGCTTACTCCTCTGACGGAAACCCACCACTCTATTATTATGATCTGACAACCACCACGGTGCAAGAAATATGTCCACATGGGGACATTGATGATACTTCTGAAGAACGTGTGGGTCCTAGATTGTGAGGGATCTTGGGTCTTTTTTCTTATTCTGATTATTGGAGGACAAGTTTTTGGCCCGAGGGACCGCAGGAAAGGAGGAAGAACCCTTTAAGTCTCAGATGTCAAACAATATTTAGTCCATGTTGGGACCTACATTGTTTGTATTGGGCACAAGAGAGGCTGAGCTTATTGTCCTCTTTCTCTAGGTGAGACCAGTAGGTCTCAAAGGGGGGGAATATGGAAAATAAAGAACATGAAAGCATGGGAGGGGTTAAAGCATGAAGACCACTGGCAATATGTGGTCTGTGGAAGGCAGGATGCATTACGAATAGTGGAATGCTCTTACACCAATTAGCAGAGTGAGGTTAAGGCTGAAAGGTAACTATGGCGAGATGAGGTAACACAAGTAAGAAAGCAAGTTTCTCTGTTAATTGTTATTATGACAGGATTGGGATCATAAATATTTGGGACATGACATTAGAATATCTAATTAATAGTTAGTAGAGTCAGCTTGAGACAGGAGACTATTGTAAGAGATGGAATAGCTAAGTATTTATCATGACAGGTTAGTCTGGAATGGAGGTTCACTGTAGCAGAGTTAGCAATAAATATCTAACTGTGACATTAGAATAACATTAAGTAGAATGTACAACTAAAGAGATAATGGGAACTAGCATCACTGGTTCATTGTGTAGCTAGAGTGAGGTACTTTGATTAATATAGTTGGACATGCTGATAAGCTAACAGAAACATGATTAAAAAAAGATATTAAAAAACCACAGATCCTGAGGTTCGAGGGCATTTGAGAATCTGCTTTCTCAGTGTCATGGTTTTTTGTTTGCAAATAAAAGACCTACTTTTTGAAGAACTCTCTGCGTCTCCTGGTGATTCTCTATATTTTCTCCACAACAGTAGCAAGAGGGTTTTACAGAATAGTTCAAAAGAGAAGCTCTCAGAGGATGGTGAGATCTATGAAATAATAAATATCAATGACATGCCTTACCATGATGAGGTGAAGGAACTGTACAGAAACTACTGGGCTGTTCACATCCTCGATAGAGGAAAATGAAATATACTTAAAGTTGAATATAGGTGCAGCACTTGCAGTTATTTCTGATATTGAACTGTGGTTGGAGAAATATTTTCGTCAGCCGTCAAACATAAAAATATATGGGCAAGTCGGTATTGTACTCTGGGTCATAATATAATAGAATGCAACTTTTCAATATAAAAATTACTAGAACCTGATGTGTGATCCTTAAACAGAAGTCTTCATGCTTAAACATATAATGTACAGAGTAGAGGAATTGGAAACTTCAGAGTGAATTTCCACAGCTGATGGGGCAGAACGGTGGCTCAGTGGTTAACACTGCTGCCTCACAGCATCAGGGACCCAGGTTCAACTCCAGCCTTGGGCGACTGTCTGTGTGGAATTTTCACATTCTCCCAGTGCCTGAGTGGGTTTTCTCCTACAATCCAAAGATGATCAGGTTAGGAGAATTGGCAGTGCTAAATTGCCCATAGTGTTCAGGGATGTACAGGTTAGGTGCATGAGTCATGGGTAAAATTGTATGGGAATGGGTTTGGGTGGGAGACTGTTCGGAGGTTCGGTGTGGACTTGTTGGCCCGAAGGGCCTGTTCCACACAGTCGGGATTCGAATTCTGTTCCCAGCTCTATGAAACCTTAATACAGCCTAACACATTACTCTATATCCTGAAACAAAGCCAGTGTGTCTCTTTGCACCCAGAAAATATCCTCAACCACGCTTGCCAATGGTAAAGAAGAAAACTGATTGTCAAAGCAAAGTGTTGTAATGGAGCCCATACCAAAGCTCAATGGATTTACCAGAATCTGTATAGACCATATCCAGCTGAACAAAGAAACTGAACACAAAATTCATCCTTTATCTTCTGCAGGCAAGAGCTTGGCAAAATTGGGAAAGAGTTCAATCTGTATGCAGCTATATACAAATAATGTTTTTTGGCAGCTTTCCCTTAATAAAGATTCTTAAGTTGCTCACAACCTTCATTACTCTGTTTGAAATGTTTTGTTTTGATAGATTACCCTTTGGCATCCTGTCAGTGCCACTTATCTAATTAGCAAGCTGTGCTGCAACACTTCCAGGAAACAAGACTTACAAGCTCCTAGTAATGTGACTGAGATCCAAAGATTCATGGGAATGGTAAGCCAAGCCAAAAAATTCTTGCCCTATCTATCATCAATGAGCTATCGAACCAGCTGCTATGACAAGACGATACTCAGGAGCAACTACAGAAAAGTTTTTGAGAAAAAAAATCAATGAATACTGATATTGCCTGATATTTTAGCACACTAAGACCCAGAATTGCTTTTTAATCATTGCTCAAATATATCTTCTGCAAGACTGGGAGCCAAATTCTTTCAGATATAGACAGGTGAAGAGTGTAGACCAATTTCCTGCACATGCTGTTCACTTGACGGAATGAACTGAGATGTGCAGTGACAGAGGAAAAAGCATTAGCTGTCACATGGTGTGATGAAAGGTGTGTAATTTATATCCATAATACATAATGTTTAGAGTTTGGATTTGAAGCTAGGGGCCAATTGTGTTGGTTCTGTGAAGGGCTCAAAAAAAAAGGTCAGATCGTCCTCTCTGGTAACTTAATCCAGGACATGTCAGAGATCAGGTGATTGCATACTCCCCGAAGTGTTAATAGAAGTATGTTTACACTCTAAATATTGAAAGCTATTAACTCACTTTTGATTCAGAATTATCAATGATTGATTTTAACTTCGAAAAAAAGCCAGAACCTGAAGGCTTTTGATACCTGACTGAGGTCAGAAGCAAATATGTATTTCCTCCTGGAAAGGAGTATAGGA
This sequence comes from Chiloscyllium plagiosum, assembly GCF_037043375.1. Taxonomy (NCBI): domain Eukaryota; kingdom Metazoa; phylum Chordata; class Chondrichthyes; order Orectolobiformes; family Hemiscylliidae; genus Chiloscyllium; species Chiloscyllium plagiosum. The sequence continues at coordinate 28,862,033 of NW_028270159.1, read as the reverse complement.
AATGCAGGGAAAGTTCAGTTATCTTGGTGTAAAAGTTTAGCTTGTGAAACTTCTAGATCAGGAATGCTTGATCAGAAATCAGCTGACTATTAAAGAAACTCAGAAAGACTAAACACTTCATACTGTGAGCAATCATGTAAGAAAACTACACAGTTCACAGAGCATTATGCGTGTCAGATGAAAACCTTCAACCAGATGAGTTTTTTCAAGAATATTTCTACGTCATTAGAGCCCAGAAACTTACTAATTTCTGTATTGAATACTTAATAATTGAACTTGCATGTAGTGAAGGATAGACAGTCCAAAGATGTGCAGGTCAAGTGGATTGCCCATGCTAAATTGTCCACAGTGTTAAGTGCATTAGTCAGAGGGAAATGGGTCTGGGACGATTATTCTTTGGAGGGTTGGTGTGGACTTGTTGGGCCGAAGGGCCTGTTTCCACACTGTAGTGAATCTAATCTAGAATGGGTATATGCAGTTTATTTACCGAAGCACACATTAGATAGATGCATCTCCAAGATAACTATAATTACAGTTTGTTCCTCTACACAAACATATGAACATATAAATTAAGATCAAGAGTATGCTATTCAATACAATAAACCTGTTATACCGCTCAATAAGATCATTGCCGATCAGGTTGCAATTTCAAATCTGCATTTTCAAAGATTTTCTCAATGACCTTTGCTTAACAAGATTCTAGCCACCTCCAATATAAAAATATTCAGGGCTCTGCTGCCATCACCTTTTCAGGAAGAGTTCCAAAGACTCATCACCCTCTAAGAGAACAAGTTATAGAGTCATAGAGATGTATAACAGGGAAACAGACCATTCAGTCCAAATAGTTCATCCCAATCAGATATCCAAATTTAATCTAGTCCCACCTGCCAACATTTGGTCTATATCCCTCCAAACCCTTCCTATTCACATACCCATCCAAATGCCTTTTAAGTGTTGTAATTGTACCAGCCTCCACCACTTCCTCAGGCAGCTCATTCAATACATGGGTGAAAACGTTCCTCCTTAGGTCCCTTTTAAATCTTTTCTCTCTCACTTTAAGCATATGCCTTCTAGTTTTGGACTCCCCCACCTCAGGGAAAAGACCTTGTCTATTCATTCTATCTATGCCTTTTGTGATTTTATAAACCTCTATAAGGTCACCCCTCAGCCCCGCTCCAGGGAAAACAGCCCCAGCCTGTTCAGCATCTCCCTATAGCTCAAACCCTCCAACCCTGGCAACATCCTTGTAAATCTTTCTGAACCCTTTCAAGTTTCACAACATCCTTCCGATAGGAAGGAGACCAGAATTGCATGCAGTTTTCTTAATGTCTTATTTTTAAAAGTGTGACACCTGATTTTTAAATAGTAGTGCCTTGTTCTAGATTCTTCCATAAGAGAAAATGACATTGCCACACCAATCCTGTCAAAAGCCTTCGAGATGTTATATCTTTCAATCATGTCGCTTCTCACACTTTGTCTTTGGAACTCTTCCTGAAAAGGTGATGGCAGCAGAGTCCTGAATATTTTTAAATTAGAGGTGGATAGATTCTTATTAAGCAAAGGTCATTGGGGAAATCTTTGACAATACAGATTTGAAATTGCATTTGAAATCCCTTAAAGGCTGAATTTTCCCAGTATTTAATGTCGAGAGTCAGATTCCACTTAGCCGCTATCACAGCAGTAATTCACTTTCCAAACTTCTAGCATATGAAAATAAATGGCAAGATTTACAAGAGGCACTGAGGTCATGATGCCCCATTAAGCTAGTATCAGCAATTTATCTGATGCCAAATATACTCTAAGAACACCATTTTGTTCTTTGAAAGAATGATAGACTAACCCTCTGATGGAGGCGGAGCTGGGGGTGGGGGGAACACGCAATAGTCATCCTGGTATCATGGATAGCTATCCATGGTCATTAGCCAGATGGGTTTAGCCAGGTGATATTTACCCCACCTCCTTTTGCTTTTATCTCTATCCGTCCTAAATATGAAACATCCTTTAATATTCAGTTTTCAGCATTTGTCACCTCTAGGCAGCAGTGGCCACAATATGATTTTGAAATTTGCATCCAATTTGAAAGGGAGAAGAATGAGTCTAAGAGTAGCATTTTTAAAAACTTGAATGAAAGCAACTATGTCGGAATAAAAGTTGAGCTGGTTGAAGTAAACTGAGATAATAAACTAAAGGGGAATAGACTAAATAGTAAATAGTAAGCAGACATTTAAGGGGATATTTTAGAATACTCAGCATAAATATATTCCTTCCATAAAAAAAATCCAAAGTAAGGATGAACAATCACTGGTTAATGAAAGAATTTGAGGAAATATTAAACTTGAAGAAAAAGCATGTAATTGTTCAATGGAGTGGAATAAGTTAGATAATTGGTCAGAATGTAAAGAATGATGGAGAAGGATTAAAAGTTAATTAGACCAAAGAATTTAGAGTATGAGACGAAGCTAGCATGAAACATACAAATCGAAAGCATACATTTCCATAGGCTTCTTAAAAGGAGAAACTCGTTTAAAGTGAATGCTTGCCCTTCCAAGAGTGAGAGTTAATAATGGATAAGAAGGAAATGACAGATGAAATGAATAAACATTTTACTTCAATCTTCATCATAAAGGATACAAAAACATCCCGGTAATAACTGTAAATCTAGAGATGAAAAAGAAGAAGTTGGTGAAATTACAATTTCCAGGAAAGTGGCACTGAGCAAATCACTGAAGTTGCAGGCTGACATGTTTCTGGGTACAGATGAATTTCATCTTTGAGCCTCGAAAGAGGTGGTTCATGAGCTAATAGATGTGTTGGTGTTAAGTATCCAAAATTTGTGAGAGTCTGGAAAGGTTCCATCAAACTGGAAAGTAGCAAATACCCCTCTATTCAAAAAGGAAAGAAGCCAGAAAACAGGAATCCATGGAGCAATCAATCAATGCTACTGTGGGGCAAGCGTTAGAATTGATCATGAAGAAAGCTTTGTTGTGTACTTAGAAAACTTCAAGATAATCAGGAAGGCTTGTTATGGCTTTATGAAAGGACAATCATGTTAACTCTTTGAACGAGTGACATGCACTGTGGGTAAAGGCAAGCTCACTAACAAACTGTACTTTCCAGAAAACATTTGACAAGGTGCCATATAAAGATTAGGAAAGTAGGAACTCATGGCATATAATGAATAGTTCCCTCCTGTATAAGATTGTATGGTTCCACAGCTCCATCAGCTTTGCTCTTCTGATGAAGTTTTGCAGATTCAGCAAAGAGTATATCGGATTTGTCAATTGCACTAAAAAATCCACTCCCTATTATAATTTTAAATGGTAATGTAGAGTGAAATTTATGTAACCAAAGAGTAATGAGTTTCTTTTGGGTAGATTGGAATGACTAACTTGGCAGTAGAGTTGGAACCATCGCAAACGTTCAGTTAGAGAAGAAACAAGTTGTGAAAGATAAGCTTTCTAAACTTGCAAGAGCAAAAAAGACTTGCATCAGCACAAAGCATCTGAAATTAGGTTAAAAAATTGCATGACACCAGATTATAGTCCATTTGAAAACATTAGCTTTCAAGTGCTGCTCCTTCACCTTCAAATAAACCTGTTGGACTATAACCTAGCGTTGTGTGATTTTTGACCTTGTCCAAGCTAGTCCAATAGTGGCAACTCCACATCATCTGAACTTAGAAATTTCTTTAACCCCAACATTACCAAACATGCATTAAGTAGTGTAAAAGCACACTTCACTGCTAGTTTCCTCCATCAACCTTTTCAAAATAATACAATGTAAAACATGGGACAGATTGAATATAAATATAGAAGATGAGATCAGTTACAATTGTGACATATATTTTAAAGAAATCAGCATTTTCCTTTTCAGAGTCTTAAATATTTTGAATATTTTCATTATCATATCTATTTTAGGTTTTACTGGTTTAACTTAAGGTTAAGATAAATGAAAACTAAAGAGCTAATGAAAAGACAACGTCTGAATTTATGTAAATTATTTAACTTAGTGATAGCTTCAAATGGCATTTCACTGAGACATAACCAGACAATCGACCCCCACAAATCAGGTGATAATTAGTATTACATCACATATGCCTCAGGGAGAGGCTAGAGTTTCATGTCTAGGTGTGAGAGAGGCTGGGCTGGGCTGGGTTGGGCTGAGATTCACATAAGGGGAAGTAATAATTATTCAATGTCTCCTACTTGACGTGAGGCTTCAGCCCTGAACAGATTACAACAGCGATTCTGAGACAATCCTCAATATGCCCTCAGAGAATCTCTTATTGCATGATTAATTTTCCAGATTACATTTCAAAACAATCTATAGAAAAAATAATGCGTTTTGGCAGTTAATCATTTCCACAAATTTGTTTAAATGTCAAGGAACAAGGAATGTTTTCTGCATTTTTTTTTGTTGTGGGCATTTTACGTTAGATTGAGGAAGACTTGTACTTTGGGAGCTACGGTTAAAATTAAGCATTTAAGATTAGGTACTATAGTGTCATTGCCAGAGGTGTATCCTTTCCTTTAAAGAAAGGATAAATAATAATATATTTAGTTAATGTTTGTTCTCAATAAAGTCATTTTTAAAGTTCAGTGGATGGAGATGCATCTTGGATGAATGGGCCTCCACCAAATTTGTACTACTCAGAATTTTCAATTTCCTCAGACTAAAAATTTAAATCATAAAAAGATTGTCATGGCATCCAACCTTTTTATTGCAGCAGAGTCTGAAATGGAAATGGATGAGCATCGAAAGGAAAAAGAAAAAAATAAAACCAGGGTAATGAAGCCTCAGATACATAGATGGGTTAACTCCAGGAAGGGTAAGCGAGGTAGGCACCTAGTTCAGGAGTCTTTTGTGGATATACCCATTTCAAACAGGTATGCTGTTTTGGAAAATGTAGGGTGTGATGGATTCTCAGGGGAATGTAGCATGAACAGCGAAGTTTCCGGTATTGAGACTGGCTCTAATGCAATGAGGGGTATGTCGGCTTCCAAGAGATCAATTGTGTTAGGGGATTCTGTAGTCAGAGGTGCAGACAGACGTTTCTGTGGCCAGCAGCGAAAAAACAGAATAGTGTGTTGTTTCCCTGGTGACAGGACCAAGGATGTCTCAGAGGGGGTGCAGGATGTTCTCACGGGTGAGAGGGGCCAGCAAGAGGTCATTGTCCACATTGGAACCAATGATATAGGAAGGGAAAAGGTTGAGACTCTGAAGGGGGATTACAGAGAGTTAGGCAGAAATTTAAAAAGGAGGTCCTCAAGGGTAGTAATATCTGGATTACTCCCAGTGCTACGGGCTAGTGAGGGCAGGAATAGAAGGAGAGAGCAGATGAATGCATGGCTGAGGAGCTGGTGTATGGGAGAAGGATTCACATTTTTGGATCATTGGAATCTCTTTTGGGATAGAAGTGACCTGTACAAGAAGGACGGATTGCATCTAAATTGGAAGGGGACTAATATACTGGCAGGGAAATTTGCTAGAATTGTTTGGGAGGATTTAAACTAGTATGTTGTGGGGGTGGGTCCCAGGGAGGAAAGAGATCGATCTGAGACTGGTACAGTTGAGAACAGAAGTGAGTCAAACAGTCAGGGCAGGCAGGGACAAGATAGGACTAATAAGTTAAACTGCATTTATTTCAAAGCAAGGGGCCTAACAGGAAAGGCAGATGAACGCAGGGCATGTTTAGGAACATGGAACTGGGATATCATAGCAATTATGGAAACATGGCTCAGGGATGGGCAGGACTGGCAGCTTAATGTTCCAGGATACAAATGCTACAGGAAGGATAGAAAGGGAGGCAAGAGAGTTGGGGGAGTGGCATTTTTGATAAGGGAGCATTACAGCTGTGCTGAGGGAGGATATTCCCGGAAATAGATCCAGGGAAGTTATTTGAGTGGAACTGAGAAATAAGAAAGGGATGATCACCTTATTGGGATTGTATTATAGACCCCCTAATAGTCAGAGGGAAATTGAGAAACAAACTTGTAACGAGATCTCAGCTATCTGTAAGAATAATAGGGTAGTTAGGGCGGCACGGTGGCACAGTGGTTAGCACTGCTGCCTCACAGCGCCAGCGACCTGGGTTCAATTCCCGCCTCAGGCGACTGTCTGTGTGGAGTTTGCACATTCTCCCCGTGTCTGCGTGGGTTTCCTCTGGGCGCTCCGGTTTCCTCCCACAGTCCAAAAATGTGCAGGTCAGGTGAATTGGCCATGCTAAATTTCCCGTAGTGTTAGGTAAGGGGTAAATGTAGGGGTATGGGTGGGTTGCGCTTCGGCGGGTTGCTGTGGACTTGTTGGGCCGAAGGGCCTGTTTCCACACTAAGTAATCTAATCTTATGGTAGGGGATTTTAACTTTCCAAACATCGACTGGGACTGCCATAGTGTTAAAGGTTTAGATGGAGAGGAATTTCTTAAGTGCGTACAAGACAATTTTCTGTTTCAGTATGTGGATGTACCTATTAGAGAAGGTACAAAACTTGACCTACTCTTGGAAAATAAGGCAGGGCAGGTGACTGAGGTGTCAGTGGGAGAGCACTTTGGGGCCAGCGACCATAATTCTATTCATTTTAAAATAGTGATGGAAAAGGATAGACCAGATCTAAAAGTTGAAGTTCTAAATTGAAGAAAGGCCAATTTTGACGGTATTAGGCAAGAACTTTCAAAAGCTGACTGGGGGCAGATGTTCACATGTAAAGGGACAGCTTGAAAATGGGAAACCTTCAGAAATGAGATAACAAGAATCCAGAGAAAGTATATTCCAGTCAGAGTGAAAGGAAAGGCTGGTAGGTATAGGGAATACTGGATGACTAAAGAAATTGAGGGTTTGGTTAAGAAAAAGAAGGAAGCATATGTCAGGTATAGACAGGATAGATCGAGTGAATCCTTAGAAGAGTATAAAGGAAGTAGGAGTATACTTAAGAGGGAAATCAGGAGGGCAAAACGGGGACATGAGATAGCTTTGGCAAATAGAATTAAGAAGAATCCAAATGGTTTTTACAAATATATTAAGGACAAAAGAGTAACTAGGGAGAGAATAGGGCCCCTCAAAGATCAGCAAGGCGGCCTTTGTGTGGAGCTGCAGAAAATGGGGGAGATACTAAATGAATATTTTGCATCAGTATTTACTGTGGAAAAGGATATGGAAGATATAGACTGTAGGAAAATAGATAGTGACATCTTGCAAAATGTCCAGATTACAGAGGAGGAAGTGCTGGATGTCTTGAAACGGTTAAAGGTGGATAAATCCCTAGGACTTGATCAGGTGTATACGAGAACTCTGTGGGAAGCTAGAGAAGTGATTGTTAGGCCTCTTGCTGAGATATTTGTATTGTCGATAGTCACAGATGAGGTGCCAGAAGACTGGAGGTTGGCAAACGTGGTGCCACTGTTTAAGAAGGGCGGTAAAGACAAACCAGGGAACTATAGACCAGTGAGCCTGACCTCGGTGGTGGGCAAGTTGTTGGAGGGAACCTTGAGGGACAGAATGTACAGGTATTTGGAAAGGCAAGAACTGATTAGGGATAGTGAATATGGTTTTGTGCATCGGAAAACATGTCTCACAAACTTGATTGGGTTTTTTGAAGAAGTAACAAAAAGGATTGATGAGGGCAGAGCAGTGGATGTGATCTATATGGACTTCAGTAAGGCGTTCGACAAAGTACCCCATGGGAGACTAATTAGCAAGATTTGATCTCATGGAATACGGGGAGAACTAGCCATTTGAATACAGAACTGGCTCAAAGGTAGAAGACAGAGGGTGGTGGTGGAGGGTTGTTTTTCAGACTGGAGGACTGTGACCAATGGAGTGTCACAAGAATTGGTGCTGGGTCCTCTACTTTTTGTCATTTACATAAATGATTTGGATGCGAGCATAAGATGTACAGTTATTAAGTTTGCAGCTGACACCAAATTTGGAGGTGTAGTGGACAGCGAAGAGGGTTATCTCAGATTACAACAGGATCTCGACCAGATGGGCCAATGGGCTGAGAAGTGGCAGATGGAGTTTAATTCAGATAAATGCGAGGTGCTGCATTTTGGGAAAGCAAATCTTAGCAGGACTTATACACTTAATGGTAAGGTCCTAGGGAGTGTTGCTGAACAAAGAGACCTTGGAGTGCAGGTTCATAGCTCCTTGAAAGTGGAGTCGCAGGTAAATAGGATAGTGAAGAAGGCGTTTGGCATTCTTTCCTTTATTGGTCAGAGTATTGAGTACAGGAGTTGGGACATCATGTTGCGGCTGTACAGGACATTGGTTAGGCCACTATTGGAATATTGCGTGCAATTCTGGTCTCCTTCCTATCGGAAAGATGTTGTGGAACTTAAAAGGGTTCAGAAAAGATTTACAAGGATATTGCCAGGGTTGGAGGATTTGAGCTATAGGGAGAGGCTGAACAGGCTGTTTTCCCTGGAGCGTCAGAGGCTGAGGGGTGACCTGATAGAGGTTTACAAAATTATGAGGGGCATGGATAGGGTAAATAGACAAAGTCTTTTCCCTTGGGTCAGGAAGTCCAGAACTAGAGGGCATAGGTTTAGGGTGAGAGGGGAAAGATATAAAAGAGACCTAAGGGGCAACTATTTCATGCAGAGGGTGGTATGTGTATGGAATAAGCTGCCAGAGGAAGTGGTGGAGGCTAGTACAGTTGCAACATTTAAAAGGCATTTGGATGGGTATATGAATAGGAAGGGTTTGGAGGGATATTGGCCGAGTGCTGGCAGGTGGGACTAGATTGGGTTGGGATATGTGGTCGGCATGGACGAGTTGGACCGAAGGGTCTGTTTCCATGCTGTACATCTCTATGTCTCTATGATAACAATATACTTTTATAGTGGAGTCACTGTGGCAATGTGGGAAATGTGGAAGTCAATTTACATGCAGTACGATCCCACAAATAGCAACAGAATAATGACCAAATAAACTACTTTTAATATTGATTGAAGAATAAGGATTGAAAATTGTTGGGAGATACCTTTTATTCTTCATTGATAGTGCAGTCACATCCACCTGAGAAAGCAATGCGCCCTCTGAGTATTGTCTCTTGTCCAAGGAAATTCCTCTGAGAATGCAATACTTGACTAGGAACGATCATGTGTTCGAGGGCAGCCCGATCCATCTTTTATACTTTCCACAAGCTGTGTGGTGAGGTTCTTGCACGGAAATGACTCTTGGATAGGCACGTGGAAGATAGTACAAAGAAGGGTATGTTGGTTAGTCTGATCTTAGAGCAGGATAGAGGACCAACACAACATCGAGGGCCAAAGAGCCTGTACTGTGCTGTACTGTTGTATGTTCTACGAAATAATGAGTTGCCAATTAACGGTGATTATTGCTTTTTAAATGCCTTGTAAGCAGCCTAACTTGCCTCAGCAACATTCAGCCTCCCAGTTTCCCAAGCTCTAAATTAGCTTGATGCCGGGAACCTCAACCATGGAAACCAGAGCAAACAGTTTAATTCACCATTTGCTCTGAACAATCTTCCAGCCAGATGCTGAGTACCAACATCTCAAAGCATGCCCCATAGATACCAGCCACATGTGCCCCATATCCTGAAACATTGGTATCTGACATATACCAATCTCTAAGAACCTCCATGGTACATCTCTGACCCACTTACAGGATGTTTCTGCTCTTCAATGTTGCACTTCGAGCTCCACTGGCAACTCTCATTGTAATGGTTCAGCAAGGACACTGCGAGCTCAGGGACACACACCCAGCTCATGAACTGATCCCAGCTGCATCTCTGGTCATATGAGAGGGCAGTCAGCTAGCCACCTCCTTTGAATTCAATGACCAGCCCAGGGTTAATATGCTGTTTCAGCTGGGCTGTATTATCAACTTCAATTGTTTGGAGTGGGACTTGCCTCAGAGGTTGTTGTTGTTGTGTTCTGTTGCCATAGTCTTCCCAGACCATAGGGGCTGCTATCTGATTAGAGACGAGGGACTGGTGGTGATTTAACCTGAGGGCCATCAGACCTCAGGCAAGGGAAGAGCTTGAGAAAGAGAGTCCTTCATGGTAACCTCAAACTGGTGGCTGCTGCAAACTGAACTTCAATTGACACAAAATTGCGGGCAGCAAACCTTACGGCTGATGTGAATAAAGTTCATATCCTGGAGTGACTTTTACCACTTCTCATGCTTGATGCCATCTGTCAGCTTGTTAAATTTCATGGAGATGGAGGCTCACCTACAGCGAAACCTACTGTGGAGTTCAACCAAATCTATATCTTATTGTACCTGTGTGGCTGGTAATGAAATGAAAGCTCCTCATTCAGTCAATGATGTAAATGAGAAGGGAAAGTGCAGCCACCCAGTCTCAGGTGGAGGAAACTTTGGTCCAGATTCCTCTCCAAACGTTGTTCCTGTGTTGGTTTACCCAGATTTAAAACCCATGTGAGAAACGAAAAGGCATGTCAAACCTAGTTAAAATGACTCTCACCCACAATTACAATGATAGCAGAAATAAATCAGTGGCTCAGCATAAAGGCACGTCGGGGAGCTCAGAAACCTGCATTTCCAAATTTGCAATTACTTCAGCTGAAATATTTCATTCATGAAATGATTACCAGGACAACCATTTTTTGTTGTTACAAAACAAACCGATATGGAAAAGGTTTGCTTTTACAATGCATCTGCAGAACAGAAAATAAATTGCTTTTATTTAACACCTGTCACAATCTCAAGAATTCTCAAAGCATTTTACAGCTGAAGTAGTACTCTTGAAGTGCTTTAATACAATACATCACCTTGCACACTAGCAGCTATTTTCTAATCAACCTTTTCAGAGATGTTCATGCCCACCTCTGGAGCACGTGGGACTTGAATCTGCGCCTCCAGGCTCAGAGGTGAGACACTACCACTGCAACTCTGCTGATGCGCCAATCAAATTATTCATAATAAGTGATCTCATAATATAAATTTAGGCATGCTCTATTTTTTGGGTGGTGGGTGGGAAGCAGAGATCTAACCCTGGAGAATAATGGGAACAGAAACAGCCCAACTTTGGTTTCTCAATTGACCTCCATAAAGTGACAAGCTGTGCAGAAAAATCTCACCAATGTTTCGCTGAAAATCAGGCTACTCAGATGTCGTGACATTGGGTTGGGGGTTGGGTATTGGCCAGGAGTGGCCCCCATTCTTTTTAATGTCAGGTCAGTAGGAGCACTCCTACTCACCTTGACCTAACTTCCTTAACTCAACACCATCTCCAGGTAAGTGTGGAGGCCTTCAGTCCAGAGAGAGCCATATAATAATGAGCAAATGTGGGGAGTGGGGAGCACAATGTTGAGGTCATCGTAATCTAGAGCACATACTGCAGGAAGTGTAAAATCCTGATTTAGGTAAATTATTTCTGCACTCAGGGTTGCTGATACGCTGTTCAGCATAACCACCTCAGCAAGGTGGTTAGTTGAATATTTCCAGATGGATTAAATTATTCCAGTGATTATGCCTTATACCTTCTATATTGAAGGTTTAAGAGGTCATTTCACACCTGAAAATGCCTCATCAGTTCTACACCCTATTTATAGGAAACCTAATCCCATGCAGTGATCCCATTTTTTTGAAAGTTCCCTACAGCATGGAAATAGGCCCTACGGCCCAACTCGTCCACACAGACCATCCAAAGTGTAACCCACCCAGACCCATTCCCCTACCCTATATTTACCCCTGACTAATGCACCTAACACTACGGGCAATTTAGCACAACCAATTCACCTGATCTGCATATATTTGGACCGTGGGACAAAACCAGAGCACCCGGAGGGAACCCACGCAGACACAGGGAGAATGTGCAACCTCCACACAGACAGTTGCCTGAGTTGGGAATTGAACACAGGTCCCTGGCGCTGTGAGGCAGCAGTGCTAACCACTGAGCCACTGTGCCACCCCACTTTGCAACATTGCAGCAGATAGTGAATCAGAACCCCAAAATACTTATGGACGTTTTGAACTTTTAATTACAAAACGTGTTTTTTTTTAAAAAGACTGACACAGCTAAAAGATGACTGTGGATATAAATTCAGACAGAATCCTATGTGGGCCCATGAAATGTTACATCTGTACAGAGTCAGGGGAACTTCAGGAGAATTCTTAAACTCAGCGCATATTTTTTTCTTCTTGTGTTTAGTAGTAAATTAATTTACTCTTTTGATAACTCAAGAAAGTGTAGTTAAATCAGCTCTTTTTAAAACATGCACTTAATGTTTCTGTGCAAAATACATTCACAAGGAAGGTGTCCTTTCTAACTTAACCTTGTTCTGACTAACCAAGGGTGATTAAAAAAAGGGATCAAATTCAAACCTCCTCACTCAGGAGCTTAACAATTTGGATATCCCATTTGGATCCATAATATACTGGACACCTTGCCCTGATACTGGTTGTAATACTGGTCTGTGAGACTGGTTGCCAAGGCAGGTCTGATACTACAGTGCAAACTAGAAGAGCGATCCATCTTTCATCACTTGAGTTTCACACTACGCAGAGTGTATATGAAAGCTCTGCATTATTAGTAAATGTTTTGCAACATTATGATCTCCACATGGTTACATGCATGACAGAAAATAAAATGCAGACATGTGCAATGACACACTGCTAGGTGATAACAAATACATGTTTGAAAAATGGTTTGCATTTCTGAGTAAATTAACATTACGGAAGCTGCAATTGAAGACAACTTTCTATGTTCATCTCTTCAATGCCACAAAAGTATTTACAATGACAAGATCAAAGAGATTTGTCAAGATCACTCCTTGCAAGAATGTAAAATAAACTCACCCCAAGGTCAAAATAACAATTCTCTGACCACATCAGAGAAGATTCTGAAATGCAGCAGGTTAGAGCAAAGATAATATTGAAAACATCATTTTGTAATTTACTATTCTACAAGCTTCCACTTCACTCATTTATGATGCAAATCATGAAGTGATGTGTCATTCCATCGTGCATTGCTAACTTTCAAAGAATGCTGTTGTAATGAAAATTAATCATGACTTCCCAAAATTTCTTGTCACCTTGACTTAATGACAATAGCCACAATTTTCTGCACAATTGCCTCTTTAAAAATAATCCCTGCTCATTGTTGGCCATCACAAAGTTATGCAAATATTTCCTCTGACTCTACATTTGCATTTCCTTTGTAGATACGTCAAAGGAAAGGAAGCAGTTGGACCTGCCAGATCATCTCAAGATGTGTGATCTTCAGAAAGACAGTTCAACCGATACTCCCACAGTGACTGGGAGAATTAATTGGTGAGAAAGGAATAGTGCTAAGCTCTTTTATTTTCACTCTCCAATGGTTTCATACGTCATAGTGATGTTTTCATTACACTTGTACAGAACTATATCACTGGCCCCAAAGGGGCATAGTTTATGGCACCAAACCAATGATGAAGACAATAGAATAAAACAAAGAACTGTGGATGCTGGAGATCTGAAACAAACACAGAAATTGCTGGAGAAACTCAACAGGTCTGGGAGATCTGTAGGAAGAAAGCAGAGTTAACATTTCGAGTCCAGTGACTCTTCATCAGAATGTTTAGTAAGTAGGAGAAAGTGTATTTATGCTGAAGCTGATGGATAGAGACAGAGCAAGTTATTTGAAAGGGGTAGATAAACAAGAATATTATGGATAGCAGGCCAGGACAGAAGAAAAGCTGAATAAGAGATAATAAGAGCTGAGAGTGGGAAAATGGGTTAGCTGTGCTGAATACAATGTAATAATGTGTCTGGACATACATGAGAATAGGTGATAGTGCTAATTTGGATTTTAAGCCATTTCTGTCACTTCCAACACGATGCCACAACCAGACACATATTCCCCTCCCCTCCGCTCTGTTGTCAGCATTCCGCAGGGACTGTTCCCTCTGAGACACTCTGATACATTCCTTCTCCACTCTCAACAGTATCTTCCCATGCAATCGCAGGTGGTAGTGTAACACCTACCCATTTAACCCCTCCCTCCTGACCATTCAGGGCCCCAGGCACACCTTCTAGGTGAAGCAATTTACCTGGACATCACTCAATCCAACCTACAGTATTCGCTGTTCAGTGCGTACTCCTCTACACTGGGGAGACGCAACACTGGGTGACTGCTTTGCGGAACACCTACATTCTGTCTACAAGATTAAACCCAAGCCTGCCACATCAAACATGCTGCGTTCCCACATCAACATTTCAGTCACAGGCCTGGCTGCAGTGTTCCAGTAAACCTCAGCGCAAGCTTGAAGAAGAACATCTTGTTTTCCACTTGGGGACCTAGCAGCCTTTGGAACTTACCATTGAGTTCAACAGCTTTAGAGCCTGATTCCATTCTGCCATGTCTTTCACACCCAGTCGTGTCATGTTATGGGTTGCTTTTTGCACTGTCGCCCACTCTCACCTACTCCTACACATATTATCACATTATATATGTTGTACTCAGCACATTTTCCTATTCTTAGCTCTTATTATCACTTATTCAGCTTTTCTTCTACCTTGGCCTGCTATCCATAACTTTCGTGCTTACCTACCCTTATCACATCTCTCTCTCTGGGCTGTGTCTCCATCTATTCACTGACCTCTCCCCTTCCCCCTCCACTTTGGCTTCAACATAAAAACCTCTTTTTCCGAGCTACTAGCAGATGATGAAGAGTCACCAGACTCGAAATGTTAACTCTGCTTTCTTTCCATAGATGCTGCCAGATCTGCTGAGTTTCTTCAGTGATTCTTGTTTTTGATGAAAACAACACAAATTCACTGCTTCAAATCTTCAGCCTTCTCCAAAAGCAAAATTCAGTTGGGGGGGGGAGGGGGGGGGGGGGTGTGGGGTTGGTCAGGGGTGGTGGACGTCAAGGGAGACAAGGTTATTGGTGGCAGTTTGGAGTGTGGAGCTGAGGCCACAAACAGATATTGTTGAATGGCAGAACAGGTTTGAAATGGCCTACTGCTGCTTCTAAGTCATATGTTCATATATAAGGCACAGACTGAAAGGTAAACCAAGCTACCTAAATATATAATACGTCATGTAGAGAGCAATGACATTGGCAATGACAGCCAACTCCTTCACTGTCATGATTGCAGAACGATGCTTCAAAGTTCAGGCACTTTACCAAGGTTGGTAAGTACAATATTCTTGGTCTGCTAAATAACATTTATGAGTCTGCTAAGGTAAGGAAAATATTAACTTTATTTATATTCATATCTATTGCTGACAAAGTCTTAAATAGGAGAAAGTGAAGACTGCAGATGCTGGAGCTCAGAGTTGAGAGTGTAGTCCTGGAAAAGTACAGCAGGTTAGGCAGCATCTGAGGAGCAGGAGAATCGACGTTTCGGGCTTTAGCCCTTCATCAGGAATGAGGAAGCGCTTATGCCCAAAATGTCGATTCTCCTGCTCCTCGGATGCTGCCTGACCTGCTGTGCTTTTCCAGCACTATACTCCCACTTTCTTATAATAGCTTTATCTTGTGATGAGGCTAAAGAGACAATATTATTAAGGGTAGAACTTTCCCTGGCCTGGTGTGGTGTGAGCAATGGCAAGCAAATTCATAATTACGGACAGAATGAAAAGTTCAGAATATAGAGGTTCTGAAGTCTGATTGTGATTTTCCCCTCAAGGTTCAAAATAATGACTTTGGAATCTGGCCATTGAAAGGCTGCTCAGTATTTGAGCCGTTCAACCAGACCTTGCCCATCATCAATGCTTCAAAAGGATTGAGGCCTGAAAGTGGTGTGGGCCTCCAAATTGCATATTAATCTAAAACCGCCAGGTGTCTTCAACATCCTGGTCATTTCTGCCATATATTAAAACCAAAGGGCTTTATTTTATGTAGGTATTTTGATAGAGTTAGTCATAAATAGAGGAAGTAGCCAAAACTCCCATGTAAAGTACCTGCCTCATTTTATCAAGAGAGAGATCTGATTACTTTTTTTGTAACTTAATGTCCATACATAGAGATAGCCTTTTGACTGGATGATTGTCTGTATTATCATATTATTCCATGTAGATTTATGAATAGTCCATATATTAAAAGTGAAATTAGGTTGTGATTTTATAATAGAGTTCAGATAACATGAATTATAAAAGCACAGCTTATCTTCTACGGTTCAATTACAAACTTTATTCTTCACACTCTGCCATCAAGATATCTATTCTGCTTATAATAAAAAGAAAGTCCATCCAAAATTGTTAAATCCTGTGCTGAAATTACAATGATGACCAAAAATGAAAGGATAATATAATATTATTACTTTAGTGTAAATATGTCACGTATTCTTTGGAAATGAAGATAAAGCAATTATAGTTCTAAATGAAAGTGAGTGAGAGTTAGGAAATTAGATATCTACCACAATGGCAAAGTAGTTAAATTGCTTAACTAAGGAGGGGATACATTGATTTTACGAAGAAATGTAAAATGAATGATAAAGTACTGGTAGCCCATATTTCACTTGTAACACATAACTCATTAATTGTTGCCTTAAATATAAGGCAATCCAGTTCTAAGTATTACAGAATTCACCTAAAAAAAATCCTTAATATAATACCCCTCAGAAGAAATAGAACTATAGTTCACATGTAGTTCTAAACAAGAGAATTTGAACTTAAAATAATAACTCTGTCTCTCTCTCTCTCCCTCCACACATGTAGTCAAACTTGCTAAACTTCTCCAACACTTTCTTTTTTATTTCAGATTTACAGCATCCTCAGTATTTGTCTTTTATTTGACTCCAGTAGTTAATATTTTGTTTTCACATGATGTAATTTTGTTACACCATGTGCAGGTCTGGGTGGCACAATGTCTCACTGGTTAGCCGCTGTCTCCTCACACTACCAAGGACCCAGGTTTGATTCCACCCTCGGGTGACTGTCTGTGTCACATTTTCACATTCTCCCTGTCTGCATGGGTTTCAGCTGGGTGCTCTTGTTTTCTACCACAATCCAAAGATGTGCACGTTAGCTAGATTGACCATGCTAAATTGTCCACAGTTTCTAGATATATATAGGATAGGTGGATTAGGGGAGTTGAGTGTGGATGGGATGATCTTTGGAGATCAGTGTGGACTCAATGGGCTGAATGGCCTGCTTCCACACAATAAGGATACTATGATCTCTAGCCGTGAAAATGACAATATATTGAGTGTATGCTTAAGTCCTTCATTTGGCAATAGAAAGGAGGATAATTGGGTCCAGAGGAAAGGCCTACTGCTTATTACCCATAGCAATATTTTCATTTCATGGCTAAGTCAGAGATCTATTTGGCTGTTTTATAAGTAAACGTATCATTTTGAGTTAATCACAGATTAGATTTTAACATATTTAATGTGATGTCAAGTAAGCAAAAGGTTTTTATGCACCTTAAGATCTCTTAAGGTAGATTTATGCCTCATTTATTGCTGACACTGAAATTATACACTTCTGAAAAAGCACTACCCTTTCATGCTTCATTTAATTTGCAAATATGTGCTGTGAGCAAAGGAGATGTGGCAGCCTCATGTGACAGCCATTTGCTGTCAGCATAGACTTTATTGCAGCTGCCTCGGTATGTCTGCCAAATTCACTGTTTGTGAGACTGTACATGCATGGAAACATTGATCATTGCAATGGAGGATCATATAACACCATCCTACAAGGCATCAAAATGTAATATATGGCACTATTGTTTATTACATAGCTAGTAATGTTTTAAATTTTAAAGAATGCACAACAAGTGTTTGAACCACACACTAGACCAGATTTGAATCACAAATCCAGAGGTTCCATATTCAACATGCTAACATTCTCCTCGTGGCAACTTTTCAGTGAATATAAATACTACTGTCTGCAACCAATAGTTAATACAAACACAGTCGGAGTGAGATTTTAAAGTCAAAATAAAGCTGCAGCTTTGTCTTTTGCATGCAGTCTGGAAGATAAGGGTTTGTGTCTGCAACACCCTACAATTTACATGCATTTTAGAGTTTCGGTATAAAATTATCTGAAAAGATGGGTATCAAGAGGTTGACTTTATGAGGAAATGTAAAACAAGTGATAAAGTACTGGCAGCCCATATTTCATTTGTAACATGTAACCAATTAATTGTTGGATATTTATTGGTGAGAGGAGCATTTAAGAGCAATCAACAAAAGCCATGATCAAAACAATGAGTTCTGCGATGGTCTTTTAATCAAAATGGAAATCTGGAGAAATTAAGGAATGGAATCTCAATTGCTTAGACTAAAGGAGGCATATGCTTTGTCATCAACAGTGGAATTAAAGAAGAAAGATATACAGAGGACCAAGTCGGAGGAACAAAATGGTGGGCAGAATAATGGGCTTTATAAAATTACACAGATAGGGAATGTGATGGGATCGAGAGTTTTAAAAATAAGACCTAGGATTTTAAGATTACTGCATTGATAGGCATGGAGCCAATGTTGATCAGAAAGGATGGCCAGGTTTGTCATTTAGAGTTTTGAACTAACTGGAGTTTGTTGGATATGGAGGGTGGGCAGGCTGTAAGAAAAAAACTTTAAAGCATTAAACTATGATAACAATGTAAAAGAGTTTCAACAATAAAAGACCAGAGGCTGTAAGAAAAAAACTTTAAAGCATTAAACTATGATAACAATGTAAAAGAGTTTCAACAATAAAAGACCAGAGGCGGGCAACAAATTGAAAAAGAAAAGAAACCATCTTTTAAAAGACCCACTTGGTATGTTTGATTTTCAGTTATGATTTTATTGGAAAGCACAGATTGAGAGCAGACATTTCCTCACAGGAAAAGTGCGCTAATGATTCAAATGATGGTAATAAATTTTCTAGAGCTGTGAAAACAAAATATCCCAACCAGTGCAGCAATTAGTGCAGAAGATGGAACTGAACTGTGGATAACAATTAAACAGTTGTGGATGTGTGGAACAGCTGCTGACTGTCTCAACTTAAAATGATTGGCTGAGTTGCCATCAGAATGATTATTTTGTCTGCAGTGGATCCGAGAGAGGCAATGAGTCATTAAATGTCTACAGAAAAGCTGAGGCTAGTATAAACTTTATTTAATCCTTTGAGCACTGATGACAGATTTGAACAATAAGTTAAGCCAAGTTACTTTTCTATTTTGTTTTCTAGGAAAACTATGAATGTACAAATACTCTGGTCCTCAATCATCCTGATTCTCAAACTATTTTGGTCCCCAGCCCAATAAATAAGATACAGTAAATGTATTGTAGCAGGGTCAATATTGAGACATTATCTAGAGATGAAATACAGTGCGATAGTTATGATCATGGTTTCAGAGTTATTCTTGTCTACACTGTTAGATGATCTAATAAATTCAAGCCAAAATATTTCACATAATGTTGTCTGAATCAGCATAGTCTGCTTCACCATCCTGTAAAGTTCTTCCTCCATTGTCCAACTCAGTGAAGTGACCCTCTCCTGATGTTGGCCATTGCAGAGAATTGTGTGTTAAGGCCTTTCGAGGAGTTAGAGGTCAAACATCCTTGTATCTCAAAACAGCAGGCATCCAATTATAAACAAGATAGCTTTGGGGCATCAGAGGAGAAAGCAAAGTTTATCTTCTGCTTTTAATGCTTGTGCATTTTGTATGGGAATGATTGTGAATAGAAATAAGTGACCAAGAAAACATCAAGCACAATGATTAACTAAAGCTTTAGTGGCTTGAGCAATAAACATAGACAGACAGATCCATTAACTACAATAGAAAATGACTACAGTTAATAAAAGTACAATGCAAAGAATCACTAAGCCTTACTTGGGAAAAGTAGTTCTGAAGTTTAAAAAAGACCTGCAACTGTTTATGTCAACAGGTTGTTTTCCAAGGATTCAGGAACAGAAATGTTGTGAGGTTTTGATTTTGGTATGCACTATTGTAGGCAAAATAAGGTTTATAAATGCTCATGTGTTTAGTAGCTCTTTGCAGGACCTAAGGATGAAACCAGAGACTGAAAGTGGCTCTGTGTAACCTGCGCTAGATATCAATGAAATTTTTATTATATATGCCATTATCAATTGGCTTTTGCTCAATTGAAGTATGTTGTTATGAACCAGAGAAAGATGACTATAAGCATTGTAACAGTTTTATGATGTTACCTTGAATTGTTTTGTCTATTTGGAAAGCATTGAAAGGGACATATAATGTTAGAAACCTCATGAATCATGACATATGTGCAGGATTTATGAATGGGACAAAACAACATACTTGTGTTACACATTTCTTTATTTCAACATTACAATATGGTAAAATTGTCTTTTTGTTTTTCCTGGGACTTGTCAGTTACTGAAACAGTGTTTGTCTGTTCGTGACAAGATCTAACAACATTAAGGTTTGGACACACAAGTGCCAGACATTAGTTATCTCCAACAAGAGGGAATCTAAAATAAAAACAGACAGTATTGGAGAAACTCAATAGGTCTGGCAGTATCTGTCAAGAGAGAAATAGAGTTAATGTTTCAAGTCCATAATGTCTTTTCTTCTGTTACGGCAGTGTTGTCTGTTTTCATTTTAGATTTCCAGTATCTGCAGTATTTAAGAAGAGAGAATCTAAACATTGACCCTTGATGTTCAATGACATTACCATCACTAAAATCCCACCCATCAACATCTTGAGGGTTATCAGATTCTGGCAGGACTAACATCAAACTGAGTGCCACATCCAGACGCCTGGTAAAAGATGCCTCAACAACTCTGCTTATGGGGTCCTATAGAGACTTAAACAGTTGATGCCAGACATATGTCCATTCCAGGTGAGCATTCTGTTTATGTCCCCTGTGTTAACAGTCAGATTCATTGGCATCAAGCCAGTGTTCTTCTCTAACCACTGCCTCCTATAGGCTGACTGCCATCTATAGGAACATGAGAGGGTGGAAAGGTAACATGGAAATTAAATACGAATTTGTTGACAGAAAACATCAAGAATCTCAAAGGTTAGAGAACACTGGGCGACACGGTGGTTAGCACCGCAGCCTCACAGCACCAGGATACTAGGTTCTAATCCAACCTCGGGTAACTGTCTGTGTGGAGTTTTCGTGTTCTCCCTGTGTTTGCGTGGGTTTCCTCCGGGTGCTCCGGTTTCCTCCCGCAGTCCAAAGATGTGCAGGTCAGGTGAACTGGCCATGCTAAATTGCCCATAGTGTTAGGTGCATTAGTCAGAGGGAAATGGGTCTGGGTGGGTTACTGTTTGGAGGGTTGGTATGGACTGGTTGGGCCGAAGGGCCTGTTTCCACATTGTAATCAAACAGTGACCCTCCACTCTCCAAGACTCTGATGGGAACTGATTATGGAAACAAGTGGTTATTTGTCCTGAAAGGTACTCAGAAGCTAGGAAAGAATCACAGAGAAATGTGCTGCCTGCAGAATTTGCTTTGGTGAGACCATTTCTGCAGTCAATGTGATCAACAACAAGAAGGATATCCAAGATTAAGGAGACAACAAACTTTGCTGTTTGCCTCAGAGAGCTTCAAGTCATGTTCTGGTCCAGTCTGCTTCTTAGGGCAGGATGAGCCATGCTGACACTTCTTGTGCCAGAGGATACACAGAGAGAGCTCAATGACCAGCAGTCTGTGGACTTCATGTGGTATAATTTTGCATAATTTGCTAATCCTCAAACATCAGACAGCATTGATGGCTTGGTAAAGTCAATGCTGTCTGATGTTTGACGTTTAGCAAATTATGCAAAATTATACAACATGAAGTCCACAGACAGCACAGCTTCCCAGGAATTCCTGTCCTCCAACATGGAGATCTTAGATGGCAGTATGTTGGTGACTCAAGATGAACTGGATGAGCTGGCTAAGGTCCTCAAGTCCTTTAGATGAATAAAACTTTCAGAAAGGACCATTTATCAGTGGTGTTGTCTATGACTCTATGGGACCTGATTGACCAGGTACTGTTGGAGCTCTTTTGGCTGGATGCTTGTCCAAATCCACATGGAACAGCATTGTCACCCTCATCAACAAACAGAAGCTAGAAAAGGAGGAAATTAGAAATTGGTGCCCTACCTCACTGCTGAATATGAATGACAAGATTATGGTTCAAGGTCACCGCAGTAAGGTCAAATCTGATGTGGAGTTGGTGATTCGTCCTACTAGACTTGCACTATGTCCAATTGGAAGATCCCTGTGAGTTTTGCAATACAGAGATATGATTGTCTGTGTGTGGCACTGGGGGAGGGATCCCTGTCTCATCAACCTAGACTAGGAGATGGTCTTTGACAGTGTACCACATAAGTACATGATAAATGTGGTTTGGAGGGGAGAGAATCCTCTATATGACTTTATGATTCCATAACTGTTCTGTGCAAATATCAGAAGCACAGTTTCAATCAATGGGTGGAAATCAAAAAGTTTTCCAATCAATCTTCAGTCAGGCAGAAAAACCCTCTTTCCTCTGTCCTGTTAGCCAAGCCTATCACCAAGGATGTTAGCTTAAACTGGTGACTATCCCAGGTAGTGGGGGCTCAGATCAAAGCCACCCCATGTATGGAGAAAATCACTCTCTTCCATTCGGATCTGCAATCAGTGTGCCGCCTGGGTGGCATCTGCAACCCGTTCAAACTGGCTTGGAAATCCAGGCAAATCAAGGCAAAAGCGAAGCCCTGTTCTTTGGGAACTGGGCTAACTATTCCGTGAGTTTTCATCGAGTGAGTTAATGGTGTTGGGCAGGGTTGGAGTTGGGAAAGGACAGCTGAGAAGATGTTGAAGGAGTTAGTGAGAGTGGTTGAGTATGAATCTTGGTGGGACATGGGTGCAGTAGCAGAGATGGATTGAGAGTGAGGTATTGGAGAGATATAGTGGCTTTTATATTGATGGAGTGGAGAAGAACTCTGACCTTCTTCCTACAGAGTTGGGCATTCCTCCACACAGCTGAGACTGCTCTGACCTGGAAGCAACTCAGAATAGGCTGGTAGCATGGCCTCACCAGCTGGTGTTGTGTGGAAGGAGAAAGTCCTGTCTTTGTACCACCCTTTCCAGTAGGAGTTCCAGGACCATGCCCAGAGAGCAGCCTCCAATTTCCTCTGTCTGCCATGTCCGCAGCTAATGCAGGGGAGCTCCAAACTGACAATGTCTATGTAGGTGCACAAATGGCTTTTAAAGATCGTGCAGGAACCAGAGAGGCCAGTCATTTTGGGATCTCTAGTGAGTGGCATGTTGCTCTGGGAATGGCACATGGTAAGGTGATTCTCACTATCAAACATGAACTAATATGGAGAGTTTGGTAAGATATTTTCCCTGGAGCATCAGAGGCTGAGGGGGTGACCTTCCAGAGGTTTACAAAATCATGGATAGGGTGACAGTTAAATTATTTTTTTCCAGGGTGAATGAGTCCAAAACTAGATGGCACAGATTTTGAGGTGTGAGTGGAAAGATTTATAAGGGACCCAAGGGGCAACTTTTTCATGTAGAGGATGGTGCATGTATGGAATGAGCTGCCAGAGGAAGTGGTTGAGGCTGGTACAATCACAATATTTAAAAAGCATCTGAATGTGTATGCCAATTGGAGGGATATGGGCCAACTGCTGGCAAATGGGACTAGATTAGTTGAGGATGTATGGTCGGCATGGATGAGTTAGAACAAAGAGCCTGTATCCGTCTGTACATCTCTATTACTCTGTGAGTTGTAGTGCGAAGTTCACTCAATCTCACTGTGAAAATTATTCAACCAAACTTGACTTAACTCTCACTTTCCCAAACAAACCCAGATTTGGATTCTGCAGAGAGTAACTCATCTCCTGACTACCCAAAGCCTGTTCACCATCTGGAACACACAAAATAGGAGTGTGGGAGCAAACCATTCAGTTTCTTAACTGAGCACAGCCAAAACCACAATCAATCAGCTCAACACCATAGAGGACAAAGCAGCTCACTTCATTAGCGTTCCAATCAGCATGTTAATATTCCTTTGACAGCAACTTCCAAAACTACGGCCACTACCATCTAGATGGACAAAGGTAGGAAATCTTTGCAAATATCACCTCCTGCAAATAATCTACCCTGCTTCCAACCACCCCCTCACCAAGACAAACACTGTCCTGAGTTGGAACAATGTTGCCAGTTCTTCACTGTCACTGGGTCAAATCTGTCTCCCTTTCAAACTGCACAATTGACAGAGATAAACCAGATGGAATGCAGAGGTTCAAGAAGACAGATCATGACCACCTTCTCTGAGCAACTGCAAATCGCCAAGCAATGCTGACCCAACCAACAATGCTCATGTTCTTTAAAAGAATCTTTAAACTTGTGCAGGAAATAGACTTATTTCAAAAACAATAAAATAAATTTAGTTATTAAATGTCTCAAGTTAAATCGTGATGTTCTCTTTCTGGGTTCTTAAATGATTTGTTTCTAGCTTTAAGGTCTTTCCTTTCTCTGCTGAAGAGGTTGATTACTGAGTTATGGCAGGTATCAGTATTACTCATTACCCTGAGGGAAAGGGGTTTTCTGCGTAACTGAGTCTAGATCATATATATTGGCAGACTACATAGTGGGAAAGAAAGGTGCAATCATAACCAGATTGACACCCACACAATTACACTTCAAGCAGCATTACCAAATATCCATGAAGTATGGGAACACTGTTTTGCCTTTCCTAGTCGCTAGCAGTAGTTTAGAATATAAAGTCAACTTTTACAGCCCCACCACTGCTCCAACAAGTGGAGCTAGAATTAGCTGAGGGACTGATATAAGGATTCTTGCCTTGTTAGTTTTTGTAATGTAGTAATATTGAAGCATTGGAACAAACGTGCTGATTTGATTTAATTTATTACTGTCACATGTACCGAGGTACAGTGAAAAGCGTTGTCTTACATGCTTTGCAGGCAGATCGTACTGTACAAGTGCATCAGGGTAAGACAACAAAGTGCAGTGTACAGTGTTAGAGCTGCAGAGAGAGATCAATATTAACATTAAAGTGGTTTATTCAAAAGTCTGATAACATGTTAAATTTACACTGCACAGTGCAATGTAACAGAAGAATTGAATTGGGGATTCAAGCAAATTTATGATCACAATTAAATGATAATCTCTAAATTGAATTTGCATTAGGAATTTCTTCAGTTTCACCTGATTATCCTTCAAATCTTTAGATGAGCTGTGCACCCAGTGTTCTAGTCATCTTTCACCAAATTACACTGGCCAGCTGAGAGGAAGCCTAAGCAAATTTCCAGTCTTAGTTTCTGAGTTGTAATCTGAAGAATTAGTTTGTTACCTTTCATGACAACTAAAATCACAGATGACTATCAGCATCTAAATTAAGAATATAATGGTAATAATCTGTTTAACCATTTCACACCACTGTCACTTCTAATAGAGGAGTGCAGCTTGATTTTATTTTCGCTGATTCTAGAAACTAGTATAAGATTTTCTACTGATTGAGGTACTCATTATATCCTGGGATTAAACAGAATCTCATTCAGTGATGCTTTCCTATAAGTTGCTGTGTCTTTTGTCCTGAGGAGCTTCTATTAAAGTGATACATATAAGGGAAGATGTTCCTCTGTCTAATTACAGTGTGTACAGGAGCAACATTGGGCAGGCGTTGTATTACCAGATCTGTCAAAACCAGTTTGACTTCTCCAATTTCACATTGCACGTAACATCCGATATATAATATAAGTGATCATATCATAATAAACTGCTAATTAGATGACTAAATTCTTCACATATTTCCCAATACTTGTCTCAAAGCAACATTGGGACATATCCTGATTTTTGCCCTTTTATTCATTCACAGGATGTGGGTGCCAGGATTTATTGCCCATTCCTGAATGCCTAGAGGGCAGTCATTCTAGATTGACCCACATGTGGAAACATTCTTGTTCTGTCTACTTGTCAATCTCCTTTAGCCTGTTATGGCTGGTTTGCAATGCAGAGTGATCCCAACAGTGTGGATTCAATTCTTGCACCAGCTGAGGATACTATGAAGAACTGTCCTTTTCTACCTCTCCCTTCGCCTATGGTGACCCTCAGGATAAATCATTACCAGTCAGCTCTCTTTCTCTAATGAGATAGCAGCCCTATGGTCTGGTAAGATTATGATCGCTTTACCTTTTTTGTATACTTCAATTAGATCGCCTCTCATTGTTCTAAATTCCAGATTGTATAAGCCAAAACTGTTCGCTTAATAAGGCACATCCCTCATTTCTGGAATCAGTCAGTGAATCTCTTCTAAACAGTCTCCAATACAGTTGCAGCAATACTTCCCAATTTTATACTCTAATCCTTTAGCAATAAAAAGCCATCTGACTTCCTCCAATGCCTGCAGACTAGTTTTCTGTAATCATGCATAAAGATACCCAGATCCCTCTATACCCGAAGCACTCTGACGTTTTTCTCCATTTAGGTAATGAGTTGCCTTTCTATGCCCCTGACCACTGATTCACGTTAAACTTATCAACCAAATTTTGACCCATTCACCTATTCTATCCATATCGCTTTGTAAATTTCTTATTTCTTCATCGCAACTACTTTCCTACCTATTTTTGTGTCATCTGCAAACTTGGCTATAGAACCTTCTACCTCTGTATCCAAGTCATTGATATAGCTTATAAATAGTTGTGGCCTGACGACCGAACTCTGTGGCACATCTTGCCAATCACAAAAAGATCTATTCATTCCAAGCCTCTGCTTTCTGTTAGTTAGTAAATCCGCTATCCAAGCTAATATATTACCCAAGCCCTATTTGATCATACCTCATGTATTAATCTTCTGTGTGGCACCTCCTCAAATGCCTTCTGGAAGTCCAGATAGACTACATCTATGGGATCCCCATTATCCATATTGCTTGTTACCTTTTCAAAAAAACTCTAGTAAATTAGTCAAACATGATTTACCCTCCATAAAACCACACTGGCTCTGATGGATTGTAATTTTGACTTTCCAAACCTTCCAACATTTATTGACAATGGTTCATGGTTGCCATTAGGTTAGCTTTTTACTTTAGAGGTTTATTGAACTCAAATTTCAATATCTGATTTGAAGCAATGTTCCTGGATATTAGATTCTGGATTACTAGTCCAGTGACATCACCATAATGTGTGAGGTGTTATACTGTTAAAAAAAAATCTTCTTCTGTCACAAGTAACCATGCAGCATTATGCTGGAGTTCCTCCATTTCCCACTTGCCATGGCAGACAGCCTGGCAACAATGGAATGACTGATCCTAAAATGTCAGGCAGTATCATGGCACAGCCATGGAATGGCAGCTGTCCACTGTTCCTGGGTCTGCTTGGCTTCAGAGGTCAAGACAAAACTTCATCATAAAAAAAATGAGCATTGACATTAATATTTCACTACATTTACTCAGCTTATACTGCAACCCAACAACAGACAGCATATACACAACTGCTCCCAATTGTGAATGCAACATCAATGTTCCTGCACTTACTGTAAGTCCTTGATATCAGGGGAATGTTTGCATTGGTCAACTACGACAAGAGTACATTGCTGGTCTGTGCAATTGCATTGGGGTCAGTCATGTAATCAGTCACAAAATGGCAAACTTAATGCCAGTCATAAGTCAGACAGCACAGATATAGATCCTTTGGTCCAACTCATCTACGCCAACCAAACATCCCAATCTGACCTGGTCCTACTTGGCATTAGTGCCATCTGTGTCAACATTTTAGATTTACTAATGTTGGCAGCCAGAGTCCTCATCCTGCTTTAGGAAGAACATTATTAAATTGGAGAAAATATTTACTAGGATGTTAACAGGACTGGAGGGTTTGAGTTTCAAGAGAGGGTGGATAAGCTAAGACATTTTTCGCTGGAGTGTACGTGGTTGAGGCATGACCCTCATGAGGGGCATAGATAGGAAAAATAGCAAAGGTCTTTTTCCTTGGGTTGGGGAATTCAAAACTAGAAGGCATAATTTTAAGGTGAGCAATTTCAAAGGGGCCTACGGAGCAACTCTTTCACAAAGAGGGTGGTTCATATGTGAAATGAACTGCCAGATGAACTGGTAAATGCAGGTATAGTTACACAGTATTTGAAAGACATTTGGACAAGTAGCTGAATAAGAAATGATTAGAAGGATATGGGCTAAATGCAGGTAAATGGGGTTGGTTTAGTTTGGGAAACTTAGTCGGCGTAGACCAGTTGGACAGGCGTGTTTGGTTCCGTGCTGTATGATTCTATGACTCTTTATCTTGGGAAAACATAACCAGGAGACATTTAATTATTTTCTGGAGCAGTTAGATGGCAATAAGATCAAATTGTGACAAATTTGTAAGAACAAATGTCTACAACTCATTAGATATGAATTTTTGCATGACACGTGGAGCCTGGAATTGCAGCTTTATCCTTCATCAAATATGTTGCACTTGGCCAGGAAGTAATTGATACAGTCAGTTTTTGTAAGAGTGAAGAAGTGTTTAATTTTCCAACGTTGATGTATTTCATCCCAATAAAGTGCATAATTCCCCCAAAAGAGGAAAGTACAAAGAACAAAGGACAGTACAGCACAGGGACAGGCCTTGCGGCCCATTAAGCCTGCGCTGACACATGATGCCTTTCTAAAATAAAAACCCTTTACCTCTACGGAAACTGAATCCCTCATTTCCCAGTATCTGTTGCTATTTTAACTGCTTCAACTACCTCCTCTGTCAGCGCCCTTGGGCACTTACCACCCTCTGCATAAAAATCTTGGTCTCACATCTCCTTTAAACTTACTCCTTTTTACCTTAAATTTATGAGCCCTAGTAATTGACATTTCTACTCTGGGAAAAAGACTCCAACTATCCATGCCTCTTATTATTTTGTAAACTTCTATCAAGTCGCACCTCAGCCTCCGATGTTCAAGTGAAAACAAACCAAGTTTGTTCAATCTCTCCTCACAGCTAATACTTCCCAAACCAAACAACATCTGGTAAAGATTTTCTGTACCCTCTCCAAAACCTCCACACCCTTCTGGTAGTGTGGCAACCAGAAGTGTACACAATATTCCAAATATGGCTTAACTAAAGTCCTATACAGCTGCAACATGTCTTGCCAATTTTAACACACTATGCCCCCAATGATGTAGGCAAACATGCCTTCGTAATAAACAAAGTCACATCTCCATAGCTTCTTGCAATATTTAGGATTATCTGCATTAATTTTAAAATAGTTTTAAATATGCATATGGATTTCTTAAAGTAAGGAAAAAAGGAAAAGGTAAGGGGGTGGTTTTTAGTGGGATTCTGGTAAATTCAAACTGTCAGCTAAGGATCAGTTTGAAGCACGTTCATTCTGAGACAGAAGGTTGTGTGCTCACGTTTCTGTCCAAGACTTGAGCATAAAGTCAAGGCTCACCATGCAGCACTAAGAGAATGCAGCACTGTAGAGATTGCCCATTGGGTGAAATTTTGAACTGAGGCCACATCTTCTCCTTAAGGTGATCTTTAAAAATCTCATTACACTATTTCACAGAATAACTGAGGAGTGTGTATGGTGCGTTAACCAATATTTATCCTTCAGTTAACATCACAAACATTATCCAGTCATTATCATGTTGCACTCTGAGAGATATTGCCAAGCGTAAATTGTATGCTGGGTTTCCTACCTTACAGCAGTCTCTAACAGCATTGTGGGTGGCTCTACAACACATGATGTGGAGGTGATGATGTTGGACTGGGACGGACAAAGCTGAAAATCACACGATACCTGATTATAGTCCAACAGGCTTATTTGTAAGCACTAGCTTTCAGAGCATGAAGGAGCAGCGCTCTGAAAGCTAGTGCTTATAAATAAACCTGTTGGACTATAACCTGGTGTTGTGTGATTTTTAATTACAACATATGGACTGCAGCAGTTCGAGAAAGCAGCCCAGCACCACTCTTGAGGGCAATTAGGGATGGGCAAATTTTTTTATATTTAAAAAACATACTTTATTCATAAAAAATATTTTTGGATATATACGTTGTCACAAAATGCAGTTCGGTTCTGAACAGTATCATATTGACAAAACAACAAACCTTGGCATTTGACTCTATCCAATCAAATGAAAGACCTCCTTTTTATAAACAATACAATATTTACATGCTTTTGGTGCATTAGAAGGGTCTGATAGGGTCTGATAAATGAAGAAACCCTCATTTAACTTCAGCAGGAAGCCTGGGACAGTGGTATTTCCCCACGGCACCTTGGCGGCAACTCCCCAAGTTTCAATGCGTCCCTCAGCACATACTCCTCGACCTTAGAATTTACCAGTCTACAATAAATGCCCAGCCAGCAACACCCATATCCCATGAATGAATTTTTAAAGAACTTCAAAACTACCTCATTGGTTATAAACAACATTAAAATCTTACACGCTCCTGAATGGTACACAGAAATGGAAGTTTTTTTTATTTTTATATTGTTACATGATAAAAGCTTGGGTTCAATATGGAGAAATGTTACAGAGCTACACGTAAGCTCATTTGTAGATAGGTGCTGCTTTATCTTTTCATTTTAAAGGTTAATTATTTATTCATGTTGGACTCCAAAAAAGCACATTAGTCACACGGTTCCCAGTCCTTCAGCATCTGTGAACATACCATATGGAGAATGTCAACAGAAAGAGCAGTCAGGAGAGTCCGACAGATGTGCTGTGAATAAAATGGGTTATCCAATGTAATGGGAGCTGCTAGTTGTGTAAATATAGATCAACAACCCAGGTGGTGAATGGAAAACAGGGAATGCCAAATGTAAGGTGTGTAACACATGGTGCAGGCATCGGAAAAATGATCAGATGCCAGGTAACATTGAAAGTTTGAAAGCAACAGATCAAAGATTATTTATAGAGAGTATACACACCATTCCTGGTTAGCAACAGTGCTGCTCAGTCCTGTTTAGATGCTGCTTCAATGCCTTCCTTAAGAATTAGAGCACAAAGGCATTATTATGGAGTTCAAAAGAAAGCATTTATTTTGAACGTACCTTTAGAAAGTGAAGGCAATATATGTCACTCCTGACAAAGAAACCAAGTTCAAAATCATAGTGTGGTGTAATTCTATCCTGGCATCTGCAGATGTGTCTAAACGAAAGAGAAAGGTTTGATCAAATAACCAAAAACAAGGACACCAGATTATCACTGTCATCTCAGTCAGGCCAAAGGTTTAGAATGGACAATAAATAAATCACCTCCAAATTCTGCGTGAAAAATCAATCATTTGTGGTTAATAATAACTAAAACTAGATGTATAATCATGATTATTTTATCATTTGATAATGTAAAAAAGTATTAATTATAAAAACCTAAGACAATTGTGGTCTGATATGAACATCAAGAGGTGGAATTTTAAAGGGATCTGAACAATATGAGCTTTGTGGGTTTCACGGCAGAATGACACAAAGAGTCCAGCGAAGGCTATTGTGACATTGGAAACATCTCAATGCATCTTTTATGCCATACAGTAAGACAAGTTTCCCATTAAGCAGATCAAGTTGCCAGTGAAGAGGGATTATAGCTTGTTAAATGCTTCAGTAACCGTACGCATCTTGCATCATTGATATTCAGCTTCTTAACTTACCAAATGTACTGAGTAAGCTGGACGTTGAGAGTTCTTGATATGGAAGTCAGAGCAGGTAACTGGCAACTTCAGCTTGCCATTTGTCCCTGTGGTCCGCTATGTTGGACACTGGACAGCTCAATCCCAGGGCACCCTTCGCATTGACACCAGCTTTATGCCTCCCACGTCCACAAACATTGCTACCTAACTGTGCCAGCGTCCATGAACCCCCATTTACAGGATACTTCTGCACTTCAATTCTGCACCAGCAACTTCACTGTAATGCTGCTGCAAGGACTAACACCCAGTTCATGGACTGGACCAGGCTGCAGCTCCACCTATTCACTTGCTGTCACAGCACTCAATAACTCTGAGCCTATCTGGATGCTCAATGCATTACCAGCGTGGCATGTCTTTTTGAGCCTTACCCCTCAGCCAGAAATATCAGGCTCACAGTACTGCTGTGCCATTTCGGAGAAAGTGAGGACTGCAGATGCTGGAGATCAGAGTTCGAGAGTGGAGTTCTGCAAAAGCTCCTTGGATGCTGCCTGACCTGTTGCGTTTTTCCAACACCCCACCCTCGATCGCTGTGCCATTTAGTATAGACACAAAGCCAAGAAGTCAAGAGTAGCCTTTAGTACCAGTCCACGGTCTTAGACACCAACAGTCAGCCAGTCAGAGCAGTTGGAGTCAGGGTGCTGTCCTCACAAAGTGTTGAGAAGCCAAATGTTGATCAGCGCACTGCCCAACTTGACTCTTTCTGCCCATCTGGAGGCTAATCTCCTTCTGGAATAAGAGTGAGGCAGATGTTAAGGAAGATTAAAGCGAGTGGCACTGTTATTATAGTTGGTGCAGGTGTGGACATGTCCCAAGTGAGCCAGTAGACAGAGCAGATGGCAGGCAGAGTTAGTGGTGTCGAGGGTTAGGATGAGTGACAGTGAGTCACTTGCTCATGCTAAGCTGGTGGCTTAATGTAATGTTTCCTTCTCCTACCAAAACCCCACAATACAAATTAACTTTGTGCTGTATGTTGTGTTTCATCCATTTTTTAGTATTGTCTATTTCAGAGTTTAGATTTGAGCAAGTGACATATGGGCTTTGGTCTGTGTGTTTGAAGAGATACAATTTTTGACTTGTAAGTATTTCTGTAGCCGTGGTAATTTCTTTTAAGAACAACATGAGAAAGATTTCCCGATGAGCTAATGGGTTTTGTTTTCATTGGGATAATTTGTAATGAATGAGCAAAGTAAGTAATTGTACATTGGGCTTTCAGTTTAGAAGGTCAGAAATGGATTTTTTTTTAATGAGGGTAAATAAAGTTATGCCATGGTCCCAGAGGATCATAGGGCTGCTCTCTCGTTATAGAGATGGCGATTTTAACCTGAGGGTCACCTAATCCTTAGACAAGAAGCCCGGTTGAGAAGATGGGAC
The DNA here is from genome assembly GCF_037043375.1 of Chiloscyllium plagiosum. Lineage (NCBI taxonomy): Eukaryota > Metazoa > Chordata > Chondrichthyes > Orectolobiformes > Hemiscylliidae > Chiloscyllium > Chiloscyllium plagiosum. Next base: position 28,829,157 of record NW_028270159.1, on the reverse strand, counting down.
CTCCATGGTGACCTTAGCTGGGATGGAAATTGAACTTGTACTGTTGGTATCACTTTTAGATTAGATTACTTACAGTGTGGAAACAGGCCCTTCGGCTCAACAAGTCCACACCGCCCCGCCGAAGCGCAACCCACCCATACCCCTACATTTACCCCTTACCTAACACTACGGGCAATTTAGCGTGGCCAATTTACCTGACCTGCACATCTTTGGACTGTGGGAGGAAACCGGAGCACCCGGAGGAAACCCACGCCGAAACGGGGAGAACGTGCAAACTCCACACAGTCAGTCGCCTGAGGCGGGAATTGAACCCGGGTCTCTGGCGCTGTGAGGCAGCAGCGCTAACCACTGTGCCACCGTGCTGCCCACAAACACAACTTTGTGTTGCAATCTGGCTGTTCAGCCAACTGAGCTAACTAACCCCAATAATTATAGTTTGAAAAAGTTTTTCAGCTTCAGTTTACTGCAATCTTAGCTGAATCTGGACATGTAAGCTCATTGTTCTGGATGAAGGGATGTGGTTTTGAACTGTTACAGAATTGTTCACTTCTGTGTAAACAGTTTACTTTGAAAGTTCCAGACCAGAAGAGTTTAGTTAAAGACCTGAAGGGGTTATTTGAGGTTGATAACATCTCATCTCAGTAGCATGAAGATACCAGGAAGAGAATATCACAGTCTTAAGATGGGGAATTGATACCACAGTTACATTTAGCCCAATAAATGGAAAAGAAAAGGGAATTCTCTCTGGTGTGAGTTCTGTCAAGGAATGCTTTTGCTTTAATGGGATTTCATTTAACTGGGTGTGTCTAAATCTTTTAACCTGTGTTATACATAAGTTGTTTGGTTTATTCTATTTCATTTCATTTGTATAATAAACTGTTGTTTATTGTTCAAATCAAATCTTCACCATTGTGTGTTTGTGTTTCAGTGACAGATCAGTTCATTAATCCAAAACAAAATGTGATCAATCAAGCCAAGGATCTGACTTGTCCACTAATCTATGGGATCATAACAACTTCCATTAACACTCCAGGAAGCCCTCATTCTTCTGCTATCTAACACATACTCAAAATCATTGTTCATAAAAGACTGACCCCTAGTTAATTATTAGTTAAACAAAGTAAAGTTACCATAGTTTTTCCAGACCATTCTAGAGAGACAACTGGTGGTGGTTTAACTTAAGAACCACTACACTTAGGGTTAGAGGAGAGGTTGAGAAGGAGAATCCTTCATGGTAACCTCAGCTAGTGCAGGATTTGAACCATGCTGTTATCACAACCCAGCCATTCGGACAACTGAGCTAACGAACCCCCAGTTAATGAACAATCCTCTTCACAAACAAATAGACCAAAATACATTGACCATTAGTTTGAAATTCAAACTGTTAAAGAATGAAAATAAGATATATATATAACTCATAAATCTTTATTTCTTTTACTCTATCAAACATCTTCAATAATCTTAAAGACTTCAATGAGGTTACCAATTAGGCTTCTTTTTATTTCTGGACTTAAAAGCCTCAGCCTGTTCAGCTTTTCTGATTGATGCAAACTCTCAGTTTTGATATTATTCCAGGAAGGTAAATATTTTTGGTGCCTTCACCAATGTAATGATGTGGGGAGATCAGAACAGTTCATGGTATACCATGTAGTCTAGATATCTGTTTTTCAATAATACTACTCTGGAAATGAACTTTAGCGCTTGGTTTTTACAGTGCATTATCTGTTTGAAGGACTAACATAATAACGACTTTGATGATCAAACAGGTTTTTATCAAAGTGATGTCCTATTCTTGTTGTAAATCAAAGCAGTTGGAACATTGGATTGAAACATTAGATTTATTTGGAAACTAATTCTAAAACTAAAATGAATATTTTATCTTTGGCATCTGCTGATCATAATTGTTCTATTTGTACTTAATTCCATTCCTATTTAATAAATGTGTATTTTTAAGTCAGCTTTTCTTTTCTATATACCAACAGACACCAACAGATGACCATAAATACAAATTTCATTTTTCTCAATGTTCTTCTGTATTCTAATACAAAATGCTGGAAATCAGAAGAGTGCTAGGAAAACTCAGCAAGCAGGTCTGCTATCATTAGTGAAAAGGAACTGTGTAAACATTTCACGGCAATGACCTTTCATTCATACATCCTGATCAACCTAAATTGTTAACCTTGTTTCTCCCCACAGATGCTGCCTGACTTGCTAAGTTATTCCCAGAATTTCTTCCATTTTATTCCTCCCTTTTCTATTTCATTCTTCTCTGTAAAGCAGGTTAACTGTGGATTTGGGGACCGGGGGTGGTTTGTGGGTGGATGGAGAGAACTTATTTTCATCATCCTAACAAAATCAAATCCTGCTTTGACTATATGACTGTCTGATTTGAAATCTGGATGGTCAAAATTCCCCTTAATTCCATATGTCTTGAACTCTAGCTGGATACTGTTCCCTGAATACTGCAGTTATGAATGTTGACTGGGATTTAGTTCCTGGTTGCTGAAGGCATTGATTCCTGATCAGGATTTCTTTAATGTCTATACAATGGCCAATCAAACAATGTAACACAATAAATACTGCACATATCTCAGAGCTAACAGTTCATTGTCCAACAGTAAGACCCAAAAATGAATAAAACATTAAAATTCAATTGTTATTAGAGATATATTAGTGTGGCTTTCAGTTATCTCCAACAGATGTCCATAGCCACAGTGTAACATGGGATTTTCTGACAGGAACTTACTCCCACTGTAAAATTTCTGATTGGAAGATTGCCCTGAAGTTAGAAGGACTGAAAGATTTGAAATAAATAGAGGACATGTATTTCTGCTTAAAGGTCATATGCTTGTCCGATGGATATCTCAGAATCCGGACAATAAATAACGATTTTTGGAGAAGTCGAGGAACTTTGGAATGTGGATGTTAAGATGATTGTTTCAAATTCCATACACAAGCCATAAGACAAATGGCAGCACTTGAAATTGCAAGGGCAAAAGAAATAGTGACATTGGAAAAAGAAAATGTTGATAGTTCAGTCCACTGAGCAAAACTGAAAAGCTGCAGAGATTAGAGGGCAAAATGGAAGGCATGAAAACGGGGAGTCAGTCTAAAAGTATTAGATGACAGATGTCACAAGTGATTGCACATGAGCTACAGGGGATACGTGAGGAAGGTGCAATGCAGGGGAGGATGACAAACAGCAACTACAGATTTCCTACAGGAGTGGCTATAAGCAGCAGCTATGGATGGAATAGGTAATTTGCTCAAATGCCACAAACGTCTCAAAGAGATTATTATACTAATTATTTTTAGCCAAGTATAATCTTACTATGAAGATCAAGTTGTTGTGGTTAGTTAAATGTATAGCATTAAAAATCACACAACACCAGGTTATAGTCCAACAGGTTTATTTGGAAGCACCGGCTTTCAGAGTGCTGTTCCTTCATCTGATGGTTGTGGAGTATAAGATTGTAAGACACAGAATTTATAGCAAAAGTTTACAGTGTGATGTAACTGAAATTATATATTAAAAAAGACCTGGATTGTTTGTTAAGTCTCTCATTTTTGAGAAGGAACATGTTCGTTTCAGTTCTTTCTTCATATGTAAATCACAGAACTTGTTTAAAGTTACATTCTCAAGTGAACTTTAACAATCAGTTTGAAGAAGTTTTCCTCCTCTCTCTACAAGAATCTCAGGGAGTCCCTCTCCCACTGCAACTCCCAAGTCATTTCCTCTGCCCTGAAGCTCTTCAACCATGTCCTGAAACAAACTCGCCTACCTGCCTATCTTATTTTCCACCTATTAACTCCATCCTCCCCCTGCCCCCGACCTATCACCTTCATCCCCTCCCCCACTCACCTATTGTACTCTATGCTACTTTCTCCCCACCCCCACCCTCCTCTAGCTTATCTCTCCACGCTTCAGGCTCTCTGCCTTTATTCCTGATCAAGGGCTTTTGCCCGAAATTTCAATTTTACTGCTCCTCGGATGCTGCCTGAACTGCTGTGCTCTTCCAGCACCACTAATCCAAAATTTAACAATCGGTGTCATGTTGGCCCAGATAACGTATTGAAGGTGTGAGGTGCCCTGTGTGAGACTGTCTGTGCCACAATGTTTAGACTGATCCTAATCTAAAAATCAGATTTACAGAGGCTTACATGGATTCATGCAGTTTTTTGAGCAAAATAAAATGTAATTCTGCAAGTACAAATTCACCCCACAAACGTATATGTGTGGGGGGAATGTTATGAGTTTTGGTGAGAGAGAGTGTGTTTGTGTGTAAGTGTGAGTGTAAAGGGGTATAAGTCTGTGAGAGGGTGCGTGAGTGGGAGTATATGTGTGAGCGTACGAGAGAGAGCTTGTGTGTGAGAGAGGGTCTGCGTGAGTGCATGGGTATGTAGGAGTGTGTGTGTATCTGTAGGAGTGTGTGTGTGTGTGCGCGCGCACGTGCGCGCACTGGGGTCACCTGTAGTGTGACATGAACCCAAGGTCCCAGTTGAGGCCATCCCCACACTGATAGCCAAGTTCGGTACCCATGGGAATGGCCTCAACCGGAACCTTGGGTTCATGTCACACTGCAGGTGACCCCACTGCACTACACACAGACATACACACACAGACACACACACAGACACAGACACACACTCACGCAGACAGACAGACACTCCTACAGATCTACACACTCCTACAGACCCATGCACTCATGCAGACCCTCTCTCATACACAAGCTCTCTCTCATACCTTCACACATACAGTCCCACACTTACATGCACACACGCACCATTGCACAGACTTATACCCCTTTACATTCACGTTCACACACACTCTCAACACCCTTGATACACACACCTACATGCACACACACACATACACACGCATGCACGCACATACACGCACACAGACACATACAGTTTGTGGGGTGAATTTGTACTTGCAGAATTACATTTTGTTTTGCTCAAAAACTGTACGAATACATGTAAGATTCTGTAAATCTGTTTTTAGATTAGAATCAGTCTGAACATTGTGGCACAGGCAGGCTCACACAGGACACCTCACACCTTCAATGCATTATCTGGGCCGACATGACACCAATTATTAAAGGTCACTTGAGAATGTAACTTTTACAAAAGTTCTGCAATTTACATATGAAAGAACAGAAACCAACATCTTCATTCTAAAAGATGAGAGACTTAACAAACAATCCAGGTCTTTTTCAATATATAATTTCAGTTACATCACACTGTAAACTTTTGCTATAAATTTTGTGTCTTATAATCGTGTACTCCACAACTACCTGAGGAAGGAGCAGCACTCTGAAAGCTAGTGCTTCCAATTAAACTTGTTGGACTATAATCTGGTGTTGTGTGATTTTTAACTTTGTACACCGCAGTCCAACACTGGCATCTCCAAATCATGAATGTATAGCGACGGTCTCTTTATTCATTGATGGGTTGGGGGTGTTGCTGGCTAAGCTAGTATTTATCACCCATTTCTAATTACCCTTAAGGAGATAATGTTGTGCCACCTTCCTGAACTACTGCAACCTCCCTGGCCTGACATTTCTGGGTGGTTTAATACAACTGAGAGGCTTTTTAACCCTTGTGAGAGGAGAATTAAGAACATAGAGCATAGAATATAGAACATTTCAGTGCAGAATAGGACTTTCAGCCTTCAATGTTGCGCCGACCTGTGGAACCAATCTGAAGCCCATCTAACCTACACTATTCCATTCTCATCCACATGCCTGTCCAATGACCATTTAAATGCCCTTGAAGTTGTCAAGTCTACTGCTATTGCAGCAAGTGTGTTCCACGCCCCTACTACTCTGAGTAAAGAAACTACCTCTGACATCTGTCCTATATCTAGCACCCCTCAATTTAAAGCTATGTCCCCTCATGCTAGCCATTTCCACTCGAGAAAAAAGGCTCTCACTGTTCAACCTATCTAACCCCCTGATTATCTTATATGTCTCAATTAAGTTGCCTCTCAAACTCTTCTCTCTAATGAAAACAACCTCAAGTCCCTCAGCCTTTCCTCGTAAGACCTTCCCTCCATACCAGGCAATATCCTAGCAAAAACCACATTTCTGTGGGCCTGGACTCACATGTAGGCAGAACCCAGTAAAGACAGCAGATTTCCTTTTCTATATGCATGAATGAGATTTTTTTTTAAAAACACTCCACGGCATTTTTCTGTCACCATTGCTGAGACTAGCTTTCAATTCCAGATTTATTAATTAGTGAATTTAACTTCTACTTTCTGTTGTGGTGGAATTTGAACCCGTGTTTAACTTGACCGTTTGGATTATGAGAATGTGAGACCTGCAGATGTTGGAGATCAGAGTCAAAAAGTGTGGTGCTGGAAAAGGACAGCAGGTCATGCAGCACCGGAGGAGCGGGAGAGTCAAAATTTCAGGCATAAGCCCTTCATCAGGAATGTGGGGGTGGGGTGTGATCAAGGGTCTAAAAGAGAAATAGGAGTAGGACTGGGGCTGTGGGTTGGGGGAGGGAGCTAGGAAATCAATAGATGAATGCAGGTGGGGGGGTGGTGGTGGTGATAGGTCAGAGCGGAGGGTGGAGTGGATAGGTGGGAAGGAAGATGGAACGGTAGGACAGGTCATGAGGGCAGAATTGGAAGGTTGGACCTAGGATAAGGTGGGGAGGGGAGATGAGGAAACTGGTGAAATTGAAGTTGATGCCGTATGGTTAGAGGGTCCCTAGGCGAAAGATGAGGCGCCCTTCCTCCAGGCATTGGGTGGTTAGGATTTGATGGTGGACATACACATCAAACAACTCCACTGACCACTTCAACTCCCCCTCCTATTCCACCAAGGACATGCAAGTCCTGGACCTCATCCACTGCCAATCTCTAGCCACCCAACACCTAAATAAAGAATGCTTCATCTTCTGCCTTTGGATCCTCCAACAACAGGGCATCAATGTAGACTTCACCAGTTCCCTCAACTCCCCTCCCCCTACCTCATCCCAGATCCAACCCTCCAACTGGGCACCCACCCTGTTGAACTGTCCTACCTGTCCACCTTCCTTCCCACCTATCTGCTCCAACCTATCACCATCAATCCCCACCTGTATCCACCCATTGCCTTCCCTGCTGTCTGCATTATGACCCCAGGAATTTCCTCCCACAGTAAATTCACTGTCTACTCCAAGCTGTAACAATAATTTGCCAGAGCCCCAGACTTAAGATTCTGACAACCTTCTGGGGGTAAGGGAGAAATTTCAAGGAAGTCTCCCACTCCACAAGTTACTAGAATGAGACTAATGTGATGCGTCAAAAGGAAGGTGTGTCGGAGGGACATTTCTTGTTTTGACATTACCTTGACCCAGAACACTGAGGAGTTTCCTGACCACATATATAGGTAAGCGGTTAACCATGGCATGCCAAAGGTCTCCTTTCCAACTCAGTGAAAAGAAAGTTTCCGTTCCTGAGGCATTGGGCTGCATTTTGTTGCTTCCAAGCTCTGGAGAGGTCCACCTCAGAGGTGAGGACACTACGCACCAAGCCTGGATCCATTTTATTCGTCATGTAAAAACAGAACATGATTATGTGAGCCAAGAATGCAGATCTGAAACAGAGATGGTAGTGACCCAGTGGTTAATACTGCCACCTCACAGCACTCCGGGAGCTGGGTACGGTTCCGGCCTCAGGAGACTGTCTGTGTGGAGTTTGCACATTCTCCCTCATGTCTGCGTGGGTTTTCGCCCCATAGTATTGAGGAATTTGTCAGATAGCTGGGTTGCCTATGGTAAATGTGAGATTATGATATGGAGTCTGGGTCTGATGTTGCACCTCGGAGGTCTGGTATAGGCTCGATGGGCTGAATGGCCTTCTTCCACTCTGAAGGTTTGTATGTTTCTATAGCAAGAATATTTAAATGATGGAAACCAGCTGATGAAGGAGCTGCGCTCCTAAAGCTAGTGCTTCCAATTAAATCTGTTGGACTATAATCTGGTACTGTGTGATTTTTAACTTTGTACACCCCAGTCCAACATCAGCATCTCCCAATCATGAAACCAGGAGAAGCATGGTTTGGAATATTTGCATTGTGTTTAGTACAGTGCCACTGGTAGGGAAAATGATTCGACCGAAGCTCTGGCATTGGAGAGCTATCCCTGCCCCTGTTGGTGCTGGCTAACTACATCTTTGACCCCTACTCGGTGACCCCTATCACAGTGGCCAGTAAATAATTACATGCTCCACTAAAAGTTTAGTGAAGAGAGACTTGTGTCAAATTGAAAAGCCATTCTGGTGAAACTAAAAATGCATTTGTTTTTCAATCAAACTGGCTGGCATCCAGCGTGAATCCAGTAACTGCAGGCAAGGAGCATCGTGTACTTTAATGAGTGGACCTCGATTAACTCTTGCTGAAAGGGGACCCATCACATGAAACGTGTGCAGGTACTAGGTAGCGGAATGCAGTGATTGGGAAGGTGATGCCTGTCCTGGGAGAGAAAGGGAGCGTGTGATGTCAGTTTCATCAGCCCCACTTACTCTGCTCAGTGTGACCTCGAGATTTAAAGCACTCTGGGATCTTTTCCACCTATCCACTCCACCCTCCTCTCTGACCTATCACCTTCATCCCACCCCTATCCACCCATTGTACTCTTTGCTACCTTCCCCCACCCTCCTCCCTGACCTATCATCTTCATCCCCACCCCCACTCACCTATTGTACTCTATGCTACTTTCTCCCCACCCCCACCCTCCTCTCATTTATCTCTCCACCCTTCAGGCACCCTGCCTGTATTCCTGATGAAGGGCTTTTGCCCGAAACGTTGATTTTACTGCTCCTCGAATGCTGCCTGAACTGCTGTGCTTTTCCAGCACCACTCTAATCCAGAATCTGGTTTCCAGCATCTGCAGTCATTGTTTTTACCTAGTCAGAAGCCGTCAGCCGTGCAGCTGAAATAAGCACATAGCGTGTCAGTTTCTGGGAACAAAACAGGGCGGGAGGGGCTGCAGCGGAGTCTGCTTTTAACAAGCTCTGCACAAAATAAAAGTTTCAGAATTTGCTTCAAGGCAGTATTTGAGAGTGCTCTCGGAAGCCTGAAGACCAGGCTGTGGCCTGTTCACAGCAAATCAGAAACACAGGCAGAAACTGATGTTTTGGGAGTTTTAAAGGGAACATATGTTTTATTTTGAAATGAAGGTGGTGCTGACTCGATCCCAGGTATGACAAACACGTTTGTTTATTTAAAGGAAATGCCCATAGTTGTTTTGTTTTAGTTATCACAAGGTGGAGTTCAACTTTAAAACAAACACTTTCTACAGGTAATTGGTCATGGGCAAGGATGTTGTTATTTATCTGAGGGTGTGGTGCCCTTTGCAAGTATTTCTTTTTTTCCCCAGTTTAGGTGTGAAGACATTCCTCCTCATGTGTCCATGGATAATGAGTGATGGACAACAAATGTGGTCTGCAGTGCTGCCCCCAATGAGCTACATTTCAGAGGTGAAGACGAGGAAAGGTACAATAATACAATGGTTTTAAGCATTAGGCAATTCTAGGAACTGGGAATCATGAAGATTGATTGGTCACACCGGTGAATGAGGTACAGGTGCATCCTACATTTGCAACATGAAATGTCTTTTATAGATATTTTCAAATAAACCTGTTGTAGAGATATTATGGCATACATCTGTGTTGTACGTATTTTGAACTGGTCCTCCTGGGAGCAGATGCGGCGGAGACGAAGGAATTGGGAGATGGCCTCCTTCTTCAAGGACCGCAATTTCCCCCCCGACGTGGTCGACGGTGCCCTCCACCGCATCTCCTCCACTTCCCGCTCCTCCGCCCTTGAGCCCCGCCCCTCCAACCGCCACCAGGACAGAACCCCACTGGTCCTCACCTACCACCCCACCAATCTCCATGTACAGCGCATCATCCGCCGTCACTTCCGCCATCTCCAAACAGACCCCAGCACCAAGGATATATTTCCCTCCCCTCCCCTATCAGCTTTCCGTAGAGACCACTCCCTCCGCGACTCCCTTGTCAGATCCACACCCCCCACCGACCCAACCTCCACTCCCGGCACCTTCCCTTGCAACCGCAGGAGGTGCAACACTTGCGCCCACACCTCCCCCCTCACTTCTCTCCAAGGCCCCAAAGGAAACTTCCATATCCGCCACAGATTCACCTGCACCTCCACCCACAACATCTACTGCATCCGCTGCAGCCGGTGTGGCCTCCTCTATATTGGGGAGACAGGCCGCCTACTTGCGGAGCGATTCAGAGAGCACCTCTGGGCCACCCAGACGAACCAACCCAACCACCCTGTAGCACAGCATTTCAACTCCCCCTCCCACTCCACCGAGGATATGCAGGTCATTGGACTCATCCACCGCCAAACCACAACAACGCGACGGTCGGAGGAGGAGCGTCTTATCTTCCGACTGGGAACCCTCCAACCACAGGGGATGAACTTGGACTTCACCAGTTTCTTCATCCCCCCTCCCCCCACCTTGTCTCAGCCGAATCCCTCCAGCCCGGCACCGCCTTCCTAACCTGCAGTCTTCTTCTTGACCTCTCCGCCTCCATCCTACTCCGACCTATCACCCTCACCTTGACCTCTTTCCACCTATCACATTTCCAACGCACCTCCTCCAAGTCCCTCCTCCCTACCTTTTATCTTCTCCTGCTGAACACTCTCTGCTCATTCCTGAAGAAGGGCCTGTGCCCGAAACGTCGAATCTCCTGTTCCCTGGATGCTGCCTGACCTGCTGTGCTGTTCCAGCAATAAAGTTTCAACTCTGATACTATAAGGGTTTGGCGGACATGCACACCAACGTCCCTCTGATCCTCAGTGTTTCCCAGGGACCTACCACTCATCATGTATTCCCTTGCCTTGTTTGTCCTGCCTAATTGCAACACTTCATACTTATCCAGATTGAATTCCTTTAGCCCATCCACTCAGCCCAACTATATCCTTCTGTAATCTACGTCTATCCTCTTCACTATTTACCACTCCACTAATGTTTGTCTCATCCGCAAACATACTGATCAAGCCTCCCATATTCAAATCTAAATAATTTATATAAACTACAAGCAGCAAGGGCTGCAACACTGACCCCAGTAGACACAGACTTCCAGTTGGAAAAGCACCCTCAACCATTACCCTCTGCTTCCTACCATTTAGCTAACTGTGGATCCAATTTATCAAATTTCCTTGGATCCCATGGATTGTTACCATTGCTATCAATCTCCCATGCAGGACCTTATTAAAAATCTTGCTGAAGTCCCAGTAGACTGTGACAAGTGCATTGTCCTCATCTACACATCCAGTAACTTCTTCAATAATGTTGATCAGATATGACCTCTCCTTAACAATACCATGCTGGCTGTTCGTGATTAATTCATAATAAAGATATAAAACACGCATTGAAATCAAATTGAAATATTAATGACAATTCCATTCACACATTCGTGTGAAATTTCTTTGTTTACCTGTTTGCTTCCTTCAAAACAAGGAGCAGTTGAATTTCAAATGAATTTCATGCAAGTATAATCAACAATGACCCAACCCAAATTGAATTCAAGCTACAAGCAGAATATTTAGGGAGCGCACACCTTGAATGCCCGACACTCTGGCTCCCAACAGGTAACATTGAGAGTAGGAATCCATGAAATTACTCCCAAATGTGCATGTTTACATTTTTCTTAAAATCCATATTTGCACTTATAGTTTATTGTAAAAGTATTGTGGCTTCTATTAAACACTTTATATAGTGTTTCTAGCCAATTTATATAGTGTTTTTTTGATGTTAAAAAACACTATATAAATTCATATTGCATGTACAGTCAGAATTTTGGAACAAGTAATTGACGTCTAGATACTATTCATGTTGATTATGTTTTAATTTTTGCATCACTTCTGTGGGTATTTTTAATGATAATAATGAATAAATAATACTTTTAAAAAGTACAGCTGATTTGCCAGAGATTATTTTGAAATTTGAGTTAATTGTAAGGGTGTGGTATTCTTATACTGGAATGAGACTTCCCAGTTATCAGTACATGAACATTATTATGACTGCATTATCATGATCCAATTTGGAGAGGTGTGGTTCAGGGAGGGAGAAGTGTGACAGTCATGTTGATATGTTGAAGGAATGTAACTCTTCAGCCAATTATTTTGTGTTGTTTCTCATCAGTGATAATTTCAAACTGATTATTTTGAATGGGTGTGGTGTGGCACTACTGCAATAACAAGAGAACAAAGAAAAACATTTTAGAAATAGCAATAGGGGAAATGTCGGATAAGCTATAATCCTATTGAATGACAGAGTAGGTTTGAGAGGCCTACTCCTGTTCTTATTTCTTATGGTTGTATGGTCTTATTAGATTTATGCCTTGTTGAAGGATCAGCCATTAACCTCAGACACTTACTTTCTCACCTGATCTCTCAACAGATCTGATGGGATACTGTCAAGCAGTAACCCGGTGGTTTGCTCTTCAATAATTTGATAATATCAGCACTGGAATGTTAAATTACCCAGTCCATTCCAAATTGAGAAGCCGGACAAATCCAACATTTGTACCATCATAAAGAATGCTAAGGACTAAGAGACATGTTTCACAATTAAAAATTGGCATTCTTCATTGAATATTTGACACAGGCAATTATAGATATATGGGATACATTACACTCTTCAGGAGTGATAATATTGTTAATAGCAGTTAATGAGGGTTGAGGAGGAACCCTGCCTTCACAACCTCTTTGTCCAGTTTAGTTGTCACTTTCTTAAGGAAGTCAATGAGAAGACTCATGATGTGGTGTACCTAAACTTCCAAATGACTTTTAATAAAGCTCCACATGAAAATCTATTCATTAAAATGGAGACTCGGGGTGATTGGTATGGATAAAACTAGTTGAAGAGTATGAAACAACTTGCACTCTTTAAAGTGTTGTAATGAATGAGCGACCTACTGAGAGGCATCCATGTTTGAACTACTATGGTTTCTGGTCTAAATCAATGATTTAATGCAAAGTCAGAATGAAACCAGACTAGAATTAGCACCTTAGAAATTATAGAATGAATTGGACAAAATATGTAAGTCAGGAATACAGGCTTAGAATAAATTTAAAACAGATGAGTATAAAGGAACATGGGAAGGATAGAAAACCAACATGCATGTACTATGAATATGAGGTGAAATTTATAATGATGAAATTGAAAAAGATCAACTGATCTTTGTAGATTTAACTCAAAGTATGTCCCACTCAAAGCAAAGCAACAGCAAACAGTAGTAATAAACGTGTGAATTACAAAGTCAGTTGAATGCAAGTTGAAGAGAGTAACGATCAGACATAGTGCTGTGGTCAGATTGTGCCTTCAAAGTTTTCTAGTTCCAGTCACCATCAATCAGGAAAATTCACGAACTGAATCACGGTCATGAGGATTCTTTCATTGCCAATAGTGTGGATTATAGAGAAAGACTAGATGGCCTTGGATCTTTCACTTTGGATGTGGGCATCCTACAGAGGACAATGAGATTGTTGAGGGTATTGAAATGTTATCTTAAATCAAACTGGGAATAGAACTAGTGGGCAAAATTACCTTCATTCCAAAATTGATTAATATGTGGTGTAAACATCTAGATAGATTTGTGGAAGCAAGATCATTGAGTGGGCTGCACAGTGGCTCACTCACAGCGCCAGAGACCCGGGTTCAATTCCCGCCTCAGGCGACTATGTGGAGTTTGCACATTCTCCCCGTGTCTGTGTGGGTTTCCTCCGGGTGCTCTGGTTTCCTCCCACAGTCCAAAAATGTGCAGGTTAGGTGAATTGGCCATGCTAAATTGCCCATAGTGTTAGGGGCAGGGGTAAATGTAGGGGAATGGGTCTGGGTAGGTTGCACTTCGGTGGGTCAGTGTGGACTTGTTGGGCCGAAGGGTCTGTTTCCACACTGTAAGTAAGTAATCTAAGATCTCGATGTAATCTAATCTAAGAAATCACATGATTGCCCTTACTGTTGGTCATTGAGAATAGTTGGATGATTTCAGCAGATACTGTGATACACAGTTTTGCTAAATTAACTCACCTGCAGAATATTGAGTCTTCTTCCAAAACAGAAAAGAGAATGTTAAGAAAACTCAGGTGAGGCAACATTGTATATTGATAAAGAAAAGATTTGGGCAGTAGAGAGAACATCACAACAGTTTATCCCAAATATATGCTAATATAGTTCCAAGACTGGATTTTGTGGTTTGGAGGGGTCCTTGCAGCTGCTGTTCCCATGCATCTACTGCTGTTGGCCTTCTAGATGGTGTAGGTTAAAGGTTTGGAAGGTGCTGTCAAAGGAACCTGGGTGGGTTGTTGCACTTTACCGTGCAAGTGGTTACCAGACTAACCTAAGTAACCTGAGCGCTATATCTTGCCCTTGCAGCTGAAGAAGACATTGATTCTCTCAGCAATCCTCACTAAATGATCATTAGGGAAGCCCCATTCTTTGAGGACCAACTCACCCTCTATGTTTCCTTCAAATCACACACCATTCTGACTCAAAACTATGTTGCCATTGCTTCCCTGTTGCGGGATCAAAATCCTGGAATTCTCTTTCATAAACTTACAGCCCAGAAACTGCAGCAATCTAAGAAGGCAGTTCTCCACCACCATCTCATGGGCAATTAGGAATGGGCACTAAATGGTTGTTTATCCATTGAAGGTTACATCTCACGAACAACTCAAAATGAATTGATCTGCACACAATTGCTTGATTGCTTAAGCCTGGATGGAACCTCAGAAAATCAGAGTAAACGGAAGCTTCCAAGGAAAGAGACCTGGCTCTTGTGCTGTTAACACATAGAAACAAAATTGAAGAGATATTTCAAAATTTTGCAAATAAACCTATTTTAGTCATAAAACTAGCGTCACTACTGCATTGCATTGAGCTAAATAAATAAAATTTACAATGAACCATCAAATACATAATATTAAGCAATGGCTTAATCTTTCTTTTCTGCTCTTTAGATTTTAGATGTGCAAGAGGTGAGAAATCCTCTGACAACTAAAGCATAAATTAACCTCAAGAACGGTTGAAGCAGATAAATAATTGATGCTTTAACATTATTTATTCACCATCTCTTGGTGTGACATTTGCGAGATCGCAGCAATTCAGAAATTATCCTTTGTGCACTCATCATGTGCAGCTACAACTATATGGAGAAAGTGAGGACTGCAGATGCTGGAGATCAGAGCTGAAAGTGTGTTGCTAGAAAAGCGCAGCAGGTCAGGCAGCATCCAAGGAACAGGAGAATCGACGTTTCGGGATTCCTGAAGAAGGGCTTATGCCCGAAACGTCGATTCTCCTGTTCCTTGGATGCTGCCTGACCTGCTGCGCTTTTCCAGCAATACATTTTCAGCAGCTACAACTATATACCAATCAGAAACAGAGCCTACCTAACATTAAACAGCCAGCAAAGTGATATTCTGATTGAAAACGACTAATATATTTTCTGAAAGTGACAATAACAAAAGAAATTGCAAGAGCAGAGTACCTTTCTTCAGGAAAAATATTTACAAACACATTTCTTTTATCTTTTTGTAACATCATGTGAACTAGAAAGACTTCCGAGCATTGCTAAGTTTTAGCTTTCCTTCATTTTTCCAGACCCTCAATGCAAAATCCCAATTCCCTGAATTGTGCATTGACATGAAGTGCATGCCTTTGCACAACAACTTTTACTTTTGAGTGTGACTGCAACTCCACAACTGCTATTCTGAAAATCACTGAATTGGTTTATATTCCTTTGCTGGGTCAGGAGGTGGGTGTGTAGTTTGATCCATTATGCTGATAATCTCATAGAAATTCTCTTCAATACATGGAAGGTCAAGGCGACGATAATTTCCTAAATATCCTGTAGCCATTTTCTGGCTATATTTCATACCCATGATTCTTGATGTCTATATGTCTAAAATCCTATTGAAAATAGGTTTATGATTAATTTACATAGTTAAAGTGTTTTGCCTCATGCAACAGTATTTAGGGAGGAATTGACTTTTTCAAAGACTCTTAAATTATTGTAACTACAAAAAATTTGAGAATTGTCATTTTTTTTGTCTTGTGTCTGTTAGTTAGTGAGCATATTTAGATATTGATTGTTTTCTCAGAGGAAGTGGCATCCCAGTCAGGATATGGTTTAATGATGTGCTGTGCCTTGCTAATAAGATAGCTCCTTGGTTGCTTTTCTGCAGACATTGATCAGGGTCACCTTTTCAGTTCACTCAGTAAAGGTATTTATACTTGCAACTCAGCTTCCTACTCTCTGGGTTTCCAAAAGCTAATAAGGGAGGTTAGGCAGGGAGCTTTCCAAATCTTCATATTGTGTCAGCAGCAGCCAAACTGTTCTCCCGAGAAAACAGTTAAAACCTAACTCCAACTCTGGTTCCTCCCGAATAGGTTAACCATCTTTTCCCAAAACCTCAATTAAATTTAACATTTGCTTCAACATAGGGTTGCTCCCAGACTAGCTGAAACCAATTCCCAGGTACTGACCATGACGATAGACAACTTCTGCTATCTTTTTAAGCACAATGCTCTTCCATGTATTGCATCTATAGGATACTTTTTAATCAAGAACAGCCTGCAGTTAGCTTCCAAACCTGGCCTCACAAACAAACTAGAGTTGGTTTGGTTCGTTCTTTCACTTTTACCACAAGCTGTTTCCCAAAGTCTAAAGGTCATCTTCAGCTCACAATTCCCAGTTTACAGTTCCAAACCAAAACTGATAGAAGAATAAATATAATGAAAAATCAATGCGGGTTCTAACAATGCAGTAATGGGGAGGTAGCTATAGATTGTGGATGAATGAACTAAGATTGGCTGAATGGCCTTCTTGTCCATAATTACCTTATGATTTTGTAAAATGATTGTACACCAGGATACTGCATCTTCAAGCTACTCAGTAAAGGTGGCTAATCAGATGTGTGAAGCTTGCATAACTCATTAGTTGCATACTATTACTTCAGCACAGAACTATTGTATAATGAAATGACAGCATATATTTTTTCATGAAATTTGATGTGTTGGTAACACTATAATACATTTTTCAAAGAAACTTGCCTTAATAATGTTTTCTTAATATATAACTGACAAAAAGACATATAAACGTAAAAACCGAAGAGTTTGGATCCAACTTTAAAGTAATTGCTTGCATAGAAACACTGTTGTCTGATATAAATATGTACAATAGTTCTCTAATACACGTAGAGTGCTGCATTCTGCTGGGTGAACCAGAGCTCAAGAAGGAACATAGCAAGTATTCATCAGATGGAAAATAGGGCTAAAAGCCTTATATTATTAGGATAAGTTGCATAAACTAGTCTAGCATTCTCTTGAGTACAGAAAATTAAGGTATGATTTAATTGAAGTGTTTAAGATGATTAAAGGATTTTATAGGGTACTTAGAGAGAAATTATTTCCTCTGATGGGAGAGGCCAGAACAAGGGAGTATAATCTTAAAATTACAGCAAGGCAGTTCAGGGGTAATGTCAGCAAGCAGTTCTACAGACAAAGGGTAGGGGAAATCTGGAACTGCCTTCTTTAAAAAGCCTGTTGAGTCACGTTAATTGAGAATATCAAAATTGAGTTTTTGTTTCAAGGTAAGTGCCTTAGAAAAAGTTGGAAAGGTATAGTTTGGTACAAATAAACTGCCATGATCCTGGACCAAGCTGACAATTTTTTATTATGGTCTGTCCACAGCCCAGCAACCTTTGTTTTGAAAAGTAGGCATAGTGTAAGATCTAGTTGTGTACCAAGAGAATGAAATGACAAGATTCCACGGCTTTGAGCAAACAAAAATAAATTTGACAAAGTTAGAATGGTAATACAATTGATATATACAATTCATAAGGTAATCTCCAAAACTAGGTTGTGGCATGTATGAGTAACAGACAAACTGAGATCAAAAACTCCACACAGCACAAATATCATCAAAGCTTCATAATGGATACCAATTCTTCAGTTTTGAAGATCTGGCTTTGAAATTCCTTGGAAAGCTATGATGTCATGGACTGTCACAATGACTGCTGACATCTCTGTAGTTCCCTCTCCTTTCCTGGACTATACTCCCCTCAATTCCAGAAACTGCATGTCAGCACCTACTCACAGATAGGACTCCAGATTCCACAGATAGCTGGTTTTTAACAAGCTAGTACTCTGAACTCTAATCTTACTGAGCTGTAACAAAGAAATTCTCATTGTGGGCTACTTTCACCCGCTGACTGCTGCAATGAATTATAAATGGCTTACAGGCTTCTTCCAAGTCCCACCAACGTCGCTATCCCTCCTCCCCTGCCTATTAAGTCCAAGACCCTTTGTGAACCTTGTAAGAACATAAGAAATAGGAGCAGGAGTAGACCATCTGGCCCATCGAGCCTGCTCCACCATTCAATAACATCATGAACTCAGCTTCACTTACCCACCCACTCACCATAACCGTTCATTGACTTACTGTTCGAAAACCTACCTACCTTTGCCTGAAAAACATTCAATGAGGTAGTCTCAAAGGATTCTAGGTAATTCAAGATGGAGGATGGGAGAAATTTCTGGCTGTAACAGCTGCTCCTCTTTTGAGGTACTTTAGGTGCTGGAGGTGATTTCCTTGAACTCCAGGAGCAACAATTACTGTTTGATATGTTGTTGCATTGTTTTGGAACTTTGGGAAAAAAATGTCAAAACAACAGCAGTTTTAAAAGGGAGAAGAACAGATAAAGGAAGTACATGGTGAGGGCAGTGCAGGAGAGAGAGAGAGAAAGAAACTGACACCAGAGTGAACCTGCACAGTACCGCCTTTGCTGTTTGAATTCATGTATCGCTGAACGTTGGAGTGCTTCTGGGAAAATTAACAAACAGTGAAATTCACAACTGATTTTGGAGGAACTGTTTGGGTGAAGTTCACAGCACAGAATCAGAGAAGTTCATTGTTTTAAGTGGCCTTCAGAAAGTCTGCAGTAGTGAGTGGAGTGGGTTCTTTCTTGATTATATGTTTTTGGAGATATGTCTCTTGATTAAACTTCAAATATAGCTGTAACTATTAATTTAACCTGGAGTAGTGTTTTGTAGAAGAATTAGATGGTGTTATTTTCTGGGTCTGTAGATTGTGAAGGAGCAAAAATGGCCTTCAGTAGAGTGATATGCACTTCTTGTCAGACGTGGGAGTTTAAAGAGAGTTTAAGGGTTACTGCAGATTATATCTGCAATAAATGCTGATGGTTGTGAATCCTATCAGATTGAATGGATCGGTTGGGGAGACAGTTAGAAGCAATGAGGAATTTGCAACAGCAACAGTATGTGATGGATGGCA
Organism: Chiloscyllium plagiosum; assembly: GCF_037043375.1. Classification (NCBI taxonomy): domain Eukaryota; kingdom Metazoa; phylum Chordata; class Chondrichthyes; order Orectolobiformes; family Hemiscylliidae; genus Chiloscyllium; species Chiloscyllium plagiosum. The sequence goes on along the minus strand of NW_028270159.1, from coordinate 28,809,833 downwards.
GTTATAGGAAGGGGGGAAAGTCTCAAATATAGTCAAATATACCAGGAAAGGTAAGAGAGGTAGGCACCAGTGCAGGTGTGTTCTGTGGCTATACACATTTCAAACAAGTATGTTGTTTTGGAAAATGTAGGGGGTGATGGATTCTCAGGGGAACATAGCACAAATAGCCAAATTTCTGGTATTGAGACTGGATTGAATGCAACAAGGGGTACGTCAGGTTCCAAGAGATCAATTGTTTAAGGAATTCTCTATTTTGAGGTACAGACAGACGTTTCTGTGGCGAGCAGCAAAAAATCAGAATGGTGTGTTGTTTCCCTGGTGCCAGGATCAAGGATGTCTCAGAGAGGGTGCAGAATATTCTCACGGGGGAGAGGGGCCAGCAAGAGGTCATTGTCCACATTGGAACCAATGACATAGGAAGGGAAAAGGTTGAGATTCTGAAGAGTAATTACAGAAAGTTAGGCAGAAATTTAAAAAGGAGGTCCTCGAGAGTAGTGATATCTGGATTACTCCCAGTGCTACGAGCTAGTGATGGCAGGAATAGGAGGATAGAGCAGAAAAATGCATGGCTGAGGAGCTGGTGTATGGGAGAAGGATTCACATTTTTAGATCATTGGAATCTCATTTGGGGTAGAAGTGACCTGTACAAGAAAGATGGATTGCACCTAAATTGGAAGGGGACGAATATACTGGCAGGGAAATTTCCTGGAGCTGCTCATGAGGATTTAAACTAGTAAGGTGGAGCGGGGGTTGGGGGGGGGGGGGAGGGGGCGTGTGGATGGGACCCAAGGAGATAGTGAGGAAAGAGATCAATCTGGGTCTGCTACAGTTGAGATCAGGAGAGAGTCAAACAGTCAGGGCAGGCAGGGACAAGGTAGGACTAGTAAATTAAACTACATTTATTTCAATGCAAGGGGCCTAACAGGGAAGGCAGATGAACTCAGGCCATGGTTAGGAACATGGAACTGGGATATCATAGCAATTATAGAAACATGGCTCAGGGATGGGCAGGACTGGCAGCTTAATGTTCCAGGATACAAATGCTACAGGAAGGATAGAAAGAGAGGCAAGAGAGGAGGGGGAGTGGCATTTTTGATAGCATTATAGCTGTGCTGAGGGAGGATATTCCCGGAAATACATCCAGGGAAGTTATTTGGGTGGAACTGATAAATAAGAAAGGGATGTTCACCTTATTGGGATTGTATTGTAGACCCCTTAATAGTCAGAAGGAAATTGAGAAACAAATTTGTAAGGAGAGCTCAGTTATCTGTAAGAATAATAGGGTGGTTATGGTAGGGGATTTTAACTTTCCAAACGTAGACTGGGACTGCCATAGTGTTAAGGGTTTAGTTGGAGAGGAATTTGTTAAGTGTTTACAAGAAAATTTTCTGATTCAGTATGTGGATGTACCTACTAGAGAAGGTGCAAAATTTGACCTACTCTTGGGAAATAAGGCAGGGCAGGTGACTGAGGGGTCAGTGGGGGAGCACTTTAGGGCCAGTGACCATAATTCTATTCGTTTTAAAATAGTGATAGAAAAGGATAGACCAGATCTAAAAGTTGAAGTTCAAAATTGGAGAAAGGCTAATTTTGATGGTATGAGGCAAGAACTTTCAAAAGCTGATTGGAGGCAGATGTTCGCAGGTCAAGGGACGGCTGGAAAATGGGAAGTCTTCAGAAATGAGATAACGAGAATCCAGATAAAGTATATTCCTGTCAGGGTGAAAGGGAAGGCTGGTAGGTATAGGGAATGCTGGATGACTAAAGAGATTGAGGGTTTGGTTAAGAAAAAGAAGGAAGCAAATGTAAGGTATAGACAGGATAGATCAAGTGAATCCTTAGAAGAGTATAAACGCAGTAGGAGTATACTTAAGAGGGAAATTAGAAGGACATGAGATAGCTTTGGCAAATAGAATTAAGGAGAATCCAAAGGGTTTTTACAAATATATTAAGGACAAAAGGGTAACTAGGGAGAGAATAGGGCCCCTCAAAGATCAGCAAGGCGGCCTTTGTGTGGAGCCACAGAAAATGGTGGAGATACTAAACAAATATTTTGCATCAGTATTTACTGTGGAAAATGATATGGAAGATATAGACTGTAGGAAAATAGATAGTGACATCTTGCAAAATGGAGGAGGAAGTGCTGGATGTCTTGAAACGGTTAAAGGTGGATAACTCCCCAGGACCTGATCAGGTGTACCTCAGAACTCTGTGGGAAGCTAGAGAAGTGATTGCTGGCCCTCTTGCTGAGATATTTGTAACATCGATAGTCACAGGTGAGGTGCCAGAAGACTGGAGGTTGGCTAACGTGGTGCCACTGTTTAAGGAGGGTGGTAAGGACAAGCCAGGGAACTATAGATCAGTGAGCCTGACGTCAATAGTGGGCAAGTTGTTGGAGGGAATCTTGAGGGACAGGATGTATATGTATTTGGAAAGGCAAGAACTGATTAGGGATAGTCAGCATGGCTTTGTGCATGGGAAATCATGTCTCACAAACTTGAGTTTTTTGAAGAAGTAACAAAGAGGATTGATTATGAGCGGTGGTTGTGATCTACATGGACTTCAGTAAGGTGTTTGACAAGGTTCCCCATGGGAGAGTGGTTAGCAAGGTTAGATCTCACGGGATACAGGGAGAACTAGCCATTTGAATACAGAACTGGCTCAAAGGTAGAAGACAGAGGGTGGTGATGGAGATTGTTTTTCAGACTGGAGGCCTGTGACCAGTGGAGTGCCACAAGGATCGGTGTTGGGTTCTCTACTTTTTGTCATTTACGTAAATGATTTGGATGCGAGCATTAGTAAATTTTCAGATGACACCAAAATTAGAGGTGTAGTGGACAGCGAAGAAGGTTACCTCAGATTACAACTGGATCTTGACCAGATGGGCCAATGGGCTGAGAAGTGGCAGATGGAGTTTAATTCAGATAAATGTGAGGTGCTGCATTTTGGGAAAGCAAATCTTAGCAGGACTTATACACTTAATGGTAAGGTCCTAGGGAGTGTTGCTGAACAAAGAGACCTTGGAGTGCAGGTTCATAGCTCCTTGAAAGTGGAGTCGCCAGTAGATAGGATAGTGAAGGAGGCGTTTGATATGCTTTCTTTTACTGGTCAGAGTACTGAGTATAGGAGTTGGGAGGTCATGTTGTGGCTGTACAGGACATTGGTTAGGCCACTGTTGGAATATTGTGTGCTATTCTGGTCTCCTTCCTATCGGAAATTGTTGTGAAACTTGAAAGGATTCAGAAAAGGTTTACAAGGATGTTGCCAGGGTTGGAGGATTTGAGCTATAGGGAGAGGTTGACTAGGCTAGGGTTGTTTTCCCTGGCGCTTCGGAGGCTGAGGGGTTAACTTTATAGAGGTTTACAAAATTATGAGGGGCATGAATAGGATAAATAGGCAAAGTGTTTTCCCTGGGGTGGGGGAGTCCAGAGCTAGAAGGCACAGGTTTAGGGTGAGACAAGAAAGATATAAAAGAGACCTAAGGGGCAACTTTTTCACAGAGAGGGTGGTACTTGTATGGAATGAGCTGCCAGAGGAAGTGGTGGAGGTTGGTACAATTGCAACATTTAAGAGGCATTTGGATGGGTATATGAATAGAAAGGGTTTGGAGGGATGTGGGCCGGGTGCTGGCAGGTGGGACCAGATTGGGTTGGGATATCTGGTCAGCATGGACAGGTTGGACCGAAGGGTCTGTTTCCATGCTATACATCTCTATGACTCTATGACTCTAACTGCTTCACTGGGCAGGGAATTCCCCAGATTCACAAACCTTTGGGCAAAGAAGTTCCTCCTCAACTCAGTCATAAATCTGCTCTTACTTATTTGGAGGCTATGCCCCTTAGTTATAGCTTCACCTACCAGTGGAAACATTCTCCCTGTTTCTATCCTATTTACTCCCTTCATAATTTCAATGTTTCTACAAGATCCTCTCTCGTTCTTCTAAATTCCAGTGAGTACAGTCCTAGTCTATTCAATCTCGCTCATGAGGCAAACTTCTCAATTCCAGAATCAACCTAGTGAACCTCCTCTGTACATCCTTTCTCAATTAATAAGACCAAAACTGTACACAGTACCCTTGGTGTAGCCTTACACTAATTAATCAACAATTGATTGTACCTACTGTCTCCAAGGACTTTTTTGAGTCCTTATTGCACAGAACTATCTGAAAGCTCCTGAATCCTCTACCTGTGCTTTAACTGTACAAAGTCAATGGCCTTCAGTTGCCTTCTCAGCAACACAGATAACAACTGAATTTTCCTGGAGTGAGTTTCATCCTTTTCTCCACACACCTGCTCTCTCTCTCTCTCACAAACTCCAACTGCTCTCCAATGACACATAAAAGTTTTGAGTGAAAACCTACTGAAAATCTTACCACAAGCCCCATGCCTTTTGATGGGCAAAACTGAATATAAATGATATTAGAAGACCAATTTCCCTGAATGTCAACATTTTCACAGTTTGCTGGCTAACACGGTACAAACGGATACGAGAGAAAAATGGATTTCATCACATTTTCCCCTTGGAAGAAAGAAAGCTTCACAATAGTGAATGTTTCTTTACAAATGTCTTTGAAAATATAACAAATTTGTAGCATTATAAATTTATAACAAATTGTCAATGACATACCATACAGATAATGAGGCCTTTAAATTTGCTGTGGAATAAAATTCCTTAAAACTTTCCTTAGCTGCTTTGAAAGTCTGGATCTGCTCTTCCATATGGTGTATGGCTTGCTTGCTTGTTTCCAGATTGTAGTTCAAACTCTCTTCACTCTTTTCAAGAACAAATTCCATTTAATCATTAGTGTTGACTTTTAATTCTGCATTCAACTAATTGTTTTGATTCATCAGCACTTCTTTCTCCTGGACAAGGCATTTCTTACAATACTTTTCATTGACACTTCTGATACTTGAAATTAATCTTTTGATCCGTGAATGCAGTAAGGCCTAGCTTTAAGTCAACCCTCTTAATGTTATTTTACTTTAAATTCATTTGTTCTACACAGTCTTTCTTACCGGTTTACACTGCAATTTCTAATTTAAAGTTGTCCTCACGTGCTATGAGTGAGACTTCCTGTGGATTGACGAAATCCTGATGGAGTTCTGATATTGTTTTTCAGCTATCTCACATTGGGTTGTGGGACCTTCAGGATGGTTAAGTTCATTGTAAACAGGAACAGGTTGTGTGACATTGTTACAATATAGGGCACACTAACCACATCCTGGATCTGGAATGTTTACATGTTTACGCCCTCAGGTACCTGTTGAACCAGGATGGACAGGGCAGTGTAAAGAGTTGGTGAAGATGCAGGCTAGAGACAAGGGTGGGGAAGGATTTAATTCAACGCACTTACTGCATTCAGCATCATCAGGACTTGGAAGATTTGGCTCAAGGCAGGGAAGACAGCATGGATTCACTGTGTGATACCCTGCTGAAGATTCAACAGCCACTACATCATGATCATGTCACTGGCCTCCAGAGCTACTGCTTAAGGATGGTGCCTTCAGAGACAACAAGTGTGTCTTCCCCTTATACCAGCTGATGGTGTAGGATAACAGCAGCAGGAGCATTTCTGTATTATGGGCCCATGTGTGGAGCGTGACAACTGAGCTGTTGCATACGATTGCAGAGGTTTCTTGTGGATTCCATGGACTCTGTGATGCCAGCCACGTCAGGAGACGCAAGTTCAAATCCAACCACTGTCAATTTTCATTAACACCCATCTGACTCACTAATGTTCTTTCGGGAAAAGAAATCTGTTGTCCTATGTGTGACTCCAGATCTACTGCAATCTTAAAATAAGACTTCAAATGTCCTTTGAAATGGCCCAATGAGCCACTCAGTTGAATCAAACCATTAAAGTCACAGAAAAGGAATAAAGCTGAACAGACCATCACTGTAACAGAAATGACAACAGCAATGACAAATCTTCACTTGAGCTCATACTGTGATGCATTGTGCCTTCTCAAAGCTGCATGTATAAATACAACAGATCCTGTTTTATGTCAACAAAAACAATTTGTACTTACATTGCACATTCCTCATATGAAGGGATGATGGAGACAGCCAGACCCTACTATTACATTCCCGTGGCAACATCCTGACCAATCAGAATCCACCTGCCTCATTCTGAGAGTTGAGATTGTAAAGATTTGTGCACTTTGTGTCTTTCACTGTGTCTCACACCTGCACACACACACCATGGGTGCTGTGGATAAAATAAGGACTTAGGTGGTAGTGTGGGGGTTAAATTAAAAAAAAAGGAAGGAAAAAAAAGGGGAGTTTTACCCTGGAGTTGTTAAAAAAAGAAAAAAAAGAGAGTTGAGATTGACTGTTAACTATTCTTGCTGCATCTCCATGCTAATGATGACCCAACCAATCAGCACCCTCTTCTCATGCTGCATAAAACGGTGCCTCATTTTACAAGCCTTTCTCTTACAACCTAGTGCAAGACAAAAAGCTTCAACGTTTTGTCTCATTTTAGCAAAGCTTAAAATTGTATACTGCCAAACAACTATTTAAAACACAAGAACCAGTGAGGCCATCTTTATCATGGGGTGAACACGAGGGCCTCTCTTCAGAGCTGCTTTGGCTGCACCCCCAACCTCAGCAAGAAAGAAGGGCCTGTAGACCTCACCTGTAGCACTACTAGCATGATCCGTCCCTGGAGGGTTCACCTCCAGTAAAAACTTTTGCCCACTGCAGCATCACAAACTGGAAAATCTGAATTGGCCTCCACTTTAACGAGCCTCTTAACCTCACAGGGATGGTCGGTCTTCAGGACCCCAGCATATGTTTATTAAAATGTCTGGCATCTGGAAATGGGTTGGCCAACAGCTCCTATAATTCCTAGGGGCCCATTCCCAAAGTTGGCTGGCTCTGAAAATTCAGCCTGGTCTTATGAATAAGTTTCTTTTGTCTCTGTAGGTGTGTTGGGGCCTATGGTGAGGCTACTCAGGGTTGTTTGTTTCTGTTGATCATTTTGGCAGGCGTTTTTTAAAGCACAGTCAATGAAAACATGTCATAAGTTGATTGAAGTGTGTCCAATGCGCGTTTATATTAACCAGGAATTTATTGTGTATTGATTATGAATTTATTATGGCTTTGGAGTTTCACTAATTACCCGGCATAGTGAGGTATATCCACCCAGTCTATACAAATAGATTGTAGCCTCATATGTTACAGTCCTTATCTCTGAGCCAGGAGGCCTGGGGTTAATAACATCTCTGAACAAGTTATGAGGAAAATATCTGCACAGATAGATTGAAGAATACAGACAGAGCACACGCTACCTCTTGTGCTGCTCCTTCCTGTAAGGCATCTCCTCATTCCTTCTCCATACCAGTGGTGATATTTTCATATAAAATACCTTGTTGTCAGTAATGGCACTGATCCAAAAGGAATTTGTTTTTAAACAAATAGCTCATGAGGCTAAATTGAACAACCATCAAAGATGGTTTTATATTGGCCTGAAGCTATTGTGCCCTTGAAATGAAATGGAATTTGTTAGACACCAGCAACTGTCCTGCATATTTCTCTGGATGTTTTGAGTATGTAACATCAGGCTATTGTTTGCAGGATAGACCTGACCTCAATTCTGTGATTAAATGAAGTTTCCACCTATTGCAGATGAACATTTTCACTGATATCCAAATGACTGATCCCTGCTTTCTGTAGGGTGGAGCTTTATTTGACCACAAGCAGTGGATTAGAAGGAACACTCTTCTGACTGTATAGCCCAGCATTGTGTTCAACACAAGTGTGTCTGAAGATGCCTGAGTAGAGTTAGTGTGCACCTCATGGTAAAGGGTGCATGACAACAGCAGACTGGGGGGATACTTGTACATCATTGTATTTCAATTAAAACAAACAGAGCGCTGTAAAAATTGTGTCTGTACAGCTCCAGCCACAGATCTGTTGCTGGGGAGTTTTACAACTGCAGAATTAAAGATCTGAGTAAGGGCCTTCCTGTGGAAGCCTTTAACTCCCTCGCACTCGTGACCCTGCCTACCTTCCCCTCCCAACACCCTCCCCCCCCCCCCCACCCAACCTCCATACCAGCCAAGAGCAGCTTTCTCTCCCTCTCTTGGCACCCTAAACTTCTTGATTTTGATTTCACTTCTGGGTGCTTTCCTGCCTGCCCAAACAGCGCCCACTTCTCCCGCTGGTACCAATGAGGTTTCAGAGCTGGCAGCCTGTACAGCTTGTGCCACATCAGGAGCCCAAGGTTGGCAGGCCTGCAAACTGCCAATTTGAAGGCCACCTGTGGTAAAATCATTGAGGTGGTCCAACTGCCGGCAAATGTGAACACAGGGGCCCACATGCCACCCTGACACTGGGATTCCAAAGCCTTGTGGTAAGATGACTGGAGCCCTCAACAATATGTTGCCTGTATCTGCATCTGTACCAGGCTCTGGGATACTATGTCTGCAGAAGGTTAAAGTTAAGATTAACCTAATTGGGACCTATCTTTATGTTCTATAAGAAAAACAATGCTAAGTGTTTATGCTTCAATAACACAAGCATATTGAAAATTTAGAACTCTGCAGTTCCCACCAGGAGCTTTTCCTGATTTAGGACTGTAAAATGATCACTTGATACTGAGCTCCTTGGAGCAAGCTAACTAATAGTAAGATTTTAGCATTATCATTCTCCTATTGTGTGCAGACATCATTGTTCGGGCTAAGTGAAGTAAATCAAATTACATGTTTAGGATGTCATTCTTCATAGCAAAGATTCAGATTATTAATGTTCTGGTTACCGTGGCAATTGTAATGGATCTGGAACCAAAGAAAATGTTTGTTATAGAGAAGGACTCATAATGACCATAGATTTCCAATAATAGTGAATTGAAACACTCATGTTCTAAACGTTTGTGTAAAAGATGATATAGATAGCTCTCAATAAGCAAGCCACAATCTTAACAGCGAAACATTAGAGGAACTACTGTTCCAGCAAATAATAGTCATATTAAGTCGCACAATTTGTGTAGGAAGCATAAGGACTTGTTCAGACTTGTAGAAAAAATGCCACACAGAGTAGTATTTGATTTCTGATAATTAAGCATGAGTATAATTAACACTGAAGTAAGATATCTGGTGGCATATATACGTGTGATCAGGGAGGTTTCTATAAGATTCCTATTAGAATTATTAATTCCACACACTCCTGCAGAGTGGTTTCAGAGCCATTAATTTGGCTAAGCATTTTGTGATTGACTGTAAACTACTGAAGGCATGTCCCATAGGAATTGGGAGTGGATTTCTCTGCACAAGCACATGCTGGAACTCCATGGGCAGACAGGCCAATGCATTCAAAAGTTGGGTCCCTAGACTGTATATCTCTGTCCTTTTCAGACTAAGTGGGATATTAATAGATGGTCATTTGAGGTGCCAGTCTGCCTACACTGCCTCCTCCTTACTTGTACTCAGTGAAACAGCTTGGCCAGCCCACTGAAACACCTCAATGCAGGTTCTCAAGAAGACAAGAACACGCGGTGGTTCAAACTTTGTGACATAGAAAGCCTGAAACATCTGATGGGAAAAGGAACAAAAGAGTAACGTTTCCCACATACTGGCAAGGGTCACCAATGACATGAATAAACAGCACAACATACACATGCCAAGTGTATGAGTGACAAGGTGGTTACAACCAGTCGGAAATAAAACGTTTCCAACTTATTCCAGATGGAACACCCAATTGTCAAGCTCCCAGGGAGGAAGGATAAACTGGCTCCTCTTTTAGGTCAACCACTGTCTTCCCCTTCACCCAGTTAATCTCTCCACAGCTGCTGCCAGACCTGCTGTGTTTCTCTAGCACTTTCCATTTTTGTTTCAAATTTCCAGCATTTTTCTTTTGTTAAAAAATTCATCTACTGCTGCCTTAAAAATATTCAAGAACACTACTTCCACCATTTTTTCAAGCAGAGAGTTCCAAACACTCAACACTCTACAAAAGAATAATTTATCTAATCTTTGTTTTGAATGGGCCACCCCTGGTTTCTAAACAGGGACCCCCTCGTTCTAGATTCTTCCATGAGAAGAAACAGTCTATCTGCATCTACCTTATCAAAATCCAGTTGGAGTCTCACTCCCCCCTTGCATAATTGAAGCATACTCTCTGTACTTTTATAATCAATTCCCCTCGCAATAAATGATAACATTCTAATAGCTTTCCTAATTGCTTGTTGTACCTGCATTTCCAAACATTTTGTGGTTCATATACAATGATTTCCAAACCCCTGTGTGTCTCAGAACCCTGAAATTTCACAACGTTTGGATAATATGCTTCTTTTTTATTCTTCCTGCTAAAATGGACTACTTCATGCTTTCTCACAATGTATTCCATTTGCCACAACTTTCTATTGTGCCATAGATTCTCCTGCAACAACATTGGCATGTATCTTGTCAGTTTCTGATACAGCAAGATGACAAGCAAGTGTCCCCACTAGGAGGCAATAACTGTAAGAAGAGCAGAAGTGTGAGGATGGGAGGGCAAGTGGAAGGCATAGAATAAAGTGTTTTGCGCTGATTTCAGGTAAGAAGGATTATCAGTGCTGGAGTTAAACTCAGACTCTGCAATGCGGAGTAATGAATAGTGGAGATGTGGATGGCTGTTGCAACTTGGAAGGGAAGTGAGACTGTTGTTATTTTCTGCATTGTAGCATAAGAAAAATGATTTTAGAATTTATGTTAGTTTCATTTTTAAAAAAAAGGCATATGTAAGGTTTCAGAAACTAAAATCAGACAAGGCTCTTGAGGAATATAAAAGATGCAGGAAAAAACTTAAACAAGGAATTAGAAGGATTAAAAGGAGCCACGAAATGTCCTTGGCAAGTAGGATTAAGGAGAATCCGATTATTAGGAGTGACAAGGGTAAGTGTAAGAAGGGCTTATGCCCGAAACGTCGATTCTCCTGTTCCCTGGATGCTGCCTGACCTGCTGCGCTGTTCCAGCAACACATTTTCAGCTAAGTGTAAGTCTGCTCAATGACAAAGAAGGGAATTTTATGTGTAGAGCCAGAGAAAGTTGGTGAGGTCCTTAATGAGTACTTTGCATCAGTGTTCACCAAGGAGAGAAACATGGATGATGGTAACATTAGGGAGGGGTATATTGAGATTCTGGGGCAGTCAATATTAGGAAGGGGGAGGTGATGGGTATCTTGAAAAAATTAGGATAGGTAAGTCCCCAGGCCCTGATGGAATCTATTCCAGAATACAAAAGAAGGCAAGGGAGGAGATTGCTGGGGCCTTGACAGAGATCCTTATACCTTCTTGAACCACAGGCAAGGCCCCAGAGGACTGGAGAAGAGCCAATGTTGTTTCTTTAAGAAAGACAACAGGGATAATCCAATAAATTATAGGCCAGTGAGCCTTACATCAGTGGAAGGGAGTTATTGGAGAACATTCTCAGGGACTGGATTTATCTACATTTAGAAAATAGTGGACTTTTAGGTATAGTCAGCAAGGCTTTCTGCAGGGGAGGTCTTGTCTCAAATTGATGGAGTTTCTTGAGGAAGTGATGAAGATGATTGATGAGAGTAGGGCAGCCAAGCACATTTCATGGCTCCTTTTCATGGCTCTTATTTCCTTGTTTAAGTTTTTTCCTGCTTCTTTTAAATTCCTCAACAGCCTTGTCTGATTTCCGTTTCTGAAAACTTACTTATGCCCCTTTTCTTCTCTTTAGTGAAATTCTAAATGTACTAAAGCATCTGACAAGGTCCTTCATGGTATGTTGATCCAGAAGATTAAATCATATGGTATTAGCATTGAGTTGGTAAATTGAATACAAAATTGGCTTGGTCATAGAAGACAGAGGGTAGTTTTGGAGGGGTGTTTTTCTGACTGGAGATCTGTGATCAATGGTGTTCCACAAGGATCTCTGTTGGGACCTCTGTTGCTCATAATGGAGTTGGATGAAAATGTAGGTGATCTGATTAGGAAGTTTGCAGACAACTTGAAAATTTGTGGTGTGCATAGTGAGAAAGGTTTTCAAAGGATACAGCAGGATATATTAATTGGAAAATTGCGCTAAGAAATGGCAGATGGAGTTTAATATAGACAACTGTGAGGTGATGTACTTCTGCAGATCAAATGCAAGAGGAAAGTGTACAGTAAATGGCAGGACCCTTAGGACCATTAATATAGAGGGGGAACTTGGGGTGCAAGACATGGAGATGGAGATGGGACATGGAGTTTAAAAGTTGACAAGTCATGTTGCAGCTGTATAAAACTTTAGTTAGGCCATATTTGGAGTATTGTGTGCAGTTCTGGTTGCCACACTAGCGGAAGGATGTGGAGGTTTTGGAGACAGTGGAGAAGAGATTTACCAGAATGGTGCTTGGTTTGGATTGAATCAGCTCTAAGGAGAGGTTTTCTCCAGATCAATAGAAGCATGGGGGGGTGGGCACCTGATAGAAGTATATAAAATTATGAGAAGTATGGATAGGGTGGATAATTGGAGTCTTTTTCCCAGGGTGGAAATGTCAAAGAGTGAGGGATAGATTTAAGATGAGAGGGGGAAGTCTAAAAGACAAGTACCAGGAAAGGTTTTTTTACACAGAGGTTGGTAGGTGCTTGAATGCACAAAAAGGGGAGGTGGTAAAAGCAGCTACAAATGTGGATGGGGTAGGCAGGTAAATGGGAGAGTTAGGGGTGTGGTCAAGTCAAGGTGTGATACTGAAGATGGCTGCCTGGAACCTGACAATATGGTTCGCATGAACTGCACAGTCCAAGGAACAAATGTGAGTATTTGCATTAATTCATGTATTTCTCACAGCTATCATTGCGTGTTAGTGTTAAGCATAGTGGAGGCAGAAATCCTCATGACATTTAAGAAATATGTAGAAGTGCACTTGCAATGCCAAAGCTTACAAAGCTATGGGCCAAGTGCTGGAAAATGGATTGAAATAGTTTGGTGGTTATTTTTGATTGGTGAAATAATAGCACAGAAGCCAGTGTCCTGTCACCAAGTCACCCTTTATTTATATGGGCTCTGACCAGCCAGCTCAGAGCCAGTCCCTAGAATGAGGAGAATCCCTGAATTTCCTGTTTATAATAATATTTAATTAAACAAATTACAAAATACAGTTTACAAAAAACAGTTAACATTTACAGCTGGAAACAACAGCAATTTTACAAGGGAGAAGAGCAGCAAAGCCAGGCCCCAAACCCTACCATTCAACCAGTTTACAGGGAGATGAGGACAAACCGCAAATCCCAGTTTCACATATAAAAGACAGTAACAATGACATTTGTACATAAAAAACTAATCCAGTTAAATAAACAGTGCAGAGAATACAGACCCAGCAAGCCCCCATCCCTCCTAGGTCTAGGCCTCCCCAAAGGAACAGCTCCTTTGATAAAATGTAAATTTCATGTTTTTGTTTTAGAGTGAACAGGATGTTTGACACCCCTGTGTTTTTTTTTTACTGCTAACCCCCACACTACCACCTAACTGCGATAATGCTTATTTTTTTCCCCAGCACACATGTTGTGTGTGTGCGCAAGTGTGAGCCACAGTGAGAGACACAAGGTGCACAAATCTTTATTCAATTTCCACCACTAGGAAGATAGGAAAACACCCGCGTGGCCAGTGACAAGCACTGTCCTTCACAAAAGGACAATGCTATGTGATCAAACAGTGAAGGGGAGAAATTTCCTGTTTATTTTTTTTTCTTTTTTCTTCTTTTTTCGGCCAGTGACAAGCAATGCCCTTTTCCCCTGTAAATTTTTTTCTCCACACTAATTTTTTTCTTTTAAACCCCCACACTACTGCCTAACCGCGGTAGTGCTTATTTTTTCCCCAGCACCCATGGTGTGTGTGTGTGCAGGTGTGAGACACAGTGAAAGACACAAAGTGCACAAATCTTTATTCAATTTCCACCACCAGGAAGATAGGAAAACACCCAAGTGGCCAGTGACAAGCAGTGCCCTTCACATCAAAGGGCAATGCTTTGTGATCAAAACAGTGAAGGGGAGAAATTTCCTGTGTTTTTTTTAAATATACAGAAGCTCTGGCACTCCTATTTTTTTTAAAACCCCAACACTACTGCCTAACTGCGGTAGTGCTTATTTTTGACACTCCTGTTTTTTTTTATTTTATTTTATTTTATTTTAAAATTATTTCTATTCACCCCCACACTACCACCTAACCACAGTACTGCTTATTTTTTCCCCAGCACCCATGGTGTGTGTGTGTGTGCACGCGCAGGTGTGAGACACAGTGAAAGACACAAAGTGCACAAATCTTTATTCAATTTCCACCACCAGGAAGATAGGAAAACACCCGGGTGGCCAGTGACAAGCACTGCCCTTCACATCAAAAGGCAGTGCTGTGTGATCAAGCAGTGAAGGGGAGGGTAGGGACTAAATCAAAATAGAGTTGGAGGGGGAAATAATGCACTCCACTCCCTGCGGCGCCCACCTCTCCCTGAACAACTCCAGGGTGTTGGTGGACACCGCGTGCTCTTTCTCCAAGAACACCCAGGCTGTAACGTAACCGTGGAAGAGGGGCAGGCAGTCGGCCCTAACGACCCCCTCCACGGCCCGCTGCCTGGACCTGTTGATGGCCAGTTTGGCCAGGCCCAGGAGCAGACCCATGAGGAGGTCTTCAGACCTGCCCTCCTTCCTCCGTACCGGGTACCCAAAGATCAGGAGCGTGGGACTGAAGTGCAGCCAAAAACAGAGGAGGAGGTTAAAAAAAAACCAAAGGGAATGCAAACGCCCACACCCAATATACACGTGGTCCACAGACTCCACAGCGCCACAGAACAAGCAGTTGGGCTGGGAGTCCGTGAACCACCGCAGCCTGCGGTTGCAGGGGACTGCTGCGTGCAGCACCCTCCACCCCAGATCCCCGAGAGAAAGGGGGAGGACTCCCGTGTAGAGAGCCCTCCACTGGGGATCCCCACCGCCCGGTGGCAAATGGGCACGCCAAGGCATGTGCGGACGGTGGATGAGGGAGAAGAGGTGGACGGTGTGCAGCAGCAGTCTATACAGTTTTTACCCTCTGGAAAGGAACAGAGGCCCCCGGCACCCAGGACGTCCCGACCCTGGTCACTCTCGCCGCCACGGCCCTCCCGACAGCCACTCGAATCCGCGATTCCTGAGCAACGGCTCCCTGACGACAGCCGCTACTCCAGCCGGAGGGTAGGCGTGACGCGATTTGACCATGTTCCAGACAGTGATCAGGTCCTGGTAAAAGACAGGCAGCGTCTTGAGGGCGACCTCCAAACTGTCACGGTCGACGAACAGGAGCTACGTGTCGTAGTTGAGGTTACGCACCTGGCGGAAAAAGTACGTCGCCAGGGTGCACCACCTAGGAGGAGGCTCGACGTAAAGGTATCGCTGCAAGGTCTGAAGGCGGAATGTCGCGACCTGGGTGCAGACGCACACCAGCGACTGACCGCCCTCCTCAATAGGGAGACTCAGAACCTGCGCAGCGACCCAGTGCATCTTTGTCCCAGAAGAAGTCAACCAACGTTCTCTGGATGTCAGCGACAAAGCCAGGAGGAGGGACCAAAGTGACCAGCCGGTACCACAGCATGGTGACCACCAGCTGGTTTATGACTAGCACTCGACTCCTGTAAGATAGTCCTGTCCAACGGCCTAGGCGAGCCGATACTTTGGCCTCCAGCTCCTGCCAGTTGGCCGGCCAGGATTCCTCAGCCTGATTGAGGTAGACCCCCAGGTAGAGGAGATGGGTGGTACTCCAGCTGAACCCCCGTAACTCCTCCGGCAGAAAGTCCACCCACCACGGACCGGCCAGTAGTCCGGAACATTTGGCCCAGTTGATCCTGGCGGAAGACGCTGCCGAGTACACGGCCTGGCACTCGCGCATCCTCTCTAGGTCAGCCGGGTCGGTGAAAGTGAAGAGCATGTTGTCGGCCGAGGGGACCACCCCCGTACCCGCGCCGTGCAGAACCAGCCCTGACAACCTCCTCCGAAAGAGGCGCAGGAAAGGCTCCACGCACAGGGAATACAGCTGGCCGGACAGGGGGCAGCCTTGACGCACTCCTCTCCCGAAGTGAAGGGGAGGGGCGCCGTCAGGGACCCGTTAACTTTAACCAGACACTCTGCGGCGGCGTACAAAAGTCGGATCCGTGCGACGAACTGCGTCCCGAGCAGGTACTCGTGATCGACCCTGTCGAACGCCTTCTCCTGGTCGAGAGACAGGAAGGCGCTCGGCAGACCAGCCCATCGACAGAAATGGATCAGGTCCCGGACCAGGTGGACGTAGTCGTGTATCCTCCAGCCTGGGACCGTGTAGGACTGGTCTGGGTGAATCATGTGGGCCAGCACGGAGGCCAGGCGAGAAGACAACATCCTGGCGAAGATTTTGTAATCCGTGCTGAGGGAGACCGGACACCAGTTCTTCAAAGAACGAAAGTCCCCCTTCTTTGGCAGCAGGACGATGACCGCCCTGCGCCAAGAAAGGGGCAGCTCTCCGGCATTTAGACACTCCCCCAGGACCTGTGCGTAGTCGCTCCCCAGGACGTCCCAGAACACCCTGAAGAACTCTACAGTCAGCCCGTCCAGCCCCGGGGACTTGCCCCTCGAGAGCGCCGGTCAGCTCCTCTAAAGTGATGGGAGCGTCGAGCCTTCTGGCCGAGCTGTGGCAGGTCCTCCCACAGAACTCTGAGCATCCTCGCTGGACGGATCCGGAGAGAACAGAGCCATGTAATAGTTTCGGACATGGGCCCTGATGCCCTCTGAATCCGAGACGAGGGACCAGTCGTTGGCCAGCAGTACAAGGAGCTACTGACGGGTGCCACGCCTTTTTTCCAGCAAGTAGAAGAAGGGGGAGCCGCGGTCCAGGTCCTGGAGGAGCTGGATCCGCGACCTCACGTACGCGCTGCAGGTCCCGGAGCGCAGCCTTCTTCTCTTCATACACCGCGCGCAGGGCCAGGTCCACGTCGGGCTGACCGAGGCATGACTCCAGGGCGAGCACCTCCCCCTCCAACTCTCTGATCCTGGATTTCCGCCTCTTTGTCGACCCCTCGCGTACTCCTGACAGAAGACGCGGACGTGAGCCTTGCCCATGTCCCACCATAGCCTCAGGAAAGGGAAGCTTCCCAGCTTCCTTCTCCAGCCGGCCCAGAAACGATGAAATGAGTCCCGGAACCGCTCGTCCTCCAGCAGCAGGTTGTTAAAGTGCCAGTATGCGGAGCCGAGCCTGGTGCCGAACGGAAGGAGTTCCGCCCACGCTAGGTGATGGTCCGTGCACAACACCTGCCGCGTGGAGGCCTTCGGAAAACAGGAGGCGTACGCCCGCGAAATGTACAGGCGGTCGATTCTGGACGCTCCAACCCCAGGCCTCACGAAGGTGAAGGCGATGGAGTCGGGACGGAGATTCCGCCAGAGGTCCACCAGGACGAAGGACTTGACCAAGTCCCCCAACCTCCTCCCCGACGCCCAACCAGTGCAGGCACCGCCGTGGTCCCTGCCCTCGAGGATGCAGTTAGGCAGCAGGAGGCCCTGCTGTAGCCCCTGGGGGTTTGGGTAGGTCGGGCCGCGGTGCGGGACAGTCGAGAGGCACCGTTGCCGCGTCCCCTGGAGAGGGGCAGGCCGCCGGCGCGCTGCTGGAGTGTCTCTTCCCTCCAAGGGCCGGCACCTCTTCCCCAGAGAGACCGGGGTGGAAATTTATGGGCCTTACCCTCCCCGCCCGCCTTGGTGGTCATGGGGCCTGAGGTCCCTCCCCCCCAGCCTTTCCCAGAATACGATTGGCTAGGGAAGACAGGGGCATGGCCAGGGTCAGCCATGTCACTTCCTGCCCCGCCCCTGGTTTATCAGGTGATGGTGGGCAGGGCAGGGGCCCAGTTCCCTCTCCGGGGCCCAGAGACACGGTCGCTGCAGGAGGTAGGGCAGTGGTGGTTTCCCCCCAGGTTTGTGCCAGGGTTTGGCTGGGTGGGGACAGGGCTCAGGCTCGGGCTCAGGCGCCCCCGGGCCAGGTGTCGCAGCACCAGGGACAGGCGTTGAAGCCCCAGGGGTTTCTCTAACAGGGTGGGGGGTGGATGTGGGGTCAGTGGGACCAGGATCAGGTACGGGTTTGGGGGTCAGGGATCCCACACCAGGGCGGCGCTGGCACGGCCGCAGGGGCATTGTCGTGCTGGGGCAGGGCAGGTCGTGGGCTAGGTGTCAGGGAAGGGGATAGGGTGGTCTCCCTGTGGGCAGGCCTGACACATCGCGTCATCTTCAGCGCCTTCTGGCCAGCCGGACGCTCACCCCCTCCCTGCCAGATGCTGAAGCATTGGAAGCCTCCAGTGCTGGGGCTTGTGGTGTTGACTTCAGGGGAGGGGGAGTGGGTGCAGCGGCACCACCATCAGCCATTGGCATGGGCTGGGCAGCCTTCTGGGTGGGGCAGTTTTTTCTAATGTGCCCCACTTCATGGCACAGGTGGCACCGCACACCATCTGCCGTCCAGAAGGCACAGTAGGCCACGCCCTCGTGGAAGAGGGTGAAGGAGCCTTCACCCGGGCCAGGCAAATGAACACCTGGCGTCAGAAGGAGTATGTGTGTCGGAGGGCGGGATCCTTAAGACCGAGCAGGAGCAGTTGGACCCCTGACCAGATCTCCCCCAAGGTGGGGAAGAAGGAGCTCACTGTGAATGAAGGGCAGGATTTTTGGAGATTACAACCCTCTGGGCCGTAATCTCCAAAGGGTCGATGCGCAAGTGTGTCCCGCCCATAGTGAGCCCCATCTCCCCGGCCAGGTGGGCTACCTGCTCGGTCTTAAGGAAAAAGACGGCCTTCCCATACATCCGGGCCACAGCGACGATGGCCAGTGGGCCGACCACACTAGCCATGACCTTGCTGCAGGCCTCGATGGTCATATTGGGGTGGGGATAGGCCTTTACCCCCAGGCATTTAGTTAAGTGCCTGAAGGGGGTTGTGGTTGCGGCTGGGGTTGGGACAGCCGAGCCTAAGGCAGCGGCTACCCCGGCATAGGTGCGGCTGAGCCCCGCGACCTTCGGGCTTGCCATATTCTGCTGCTGAATGTTAGTAGGCCCCAGGCAGCAGTGGTGGAGGTTGTGTGGAGGGGCCCAAGGCGAGTCCCAGGCAGCGACAGTGGAGACCGGCCTCAGGCAACAGCAGTGGTGGAGGCAGGCCTCGGGCGAGTCCCAGTAGGCCCTTGGTCGCAGCGGTGGGGGGCAGACCTGTTGGGGAGGGTCCCCAAGGCAAGTCCCAGGCAGCCCCAAAATTGAGTCCCAGGCAGCAGCAGTGGAGGTGGGCCTCTAATAACAGCAGCAGTGGTGGAGGTCCTGGGAGAGGCCCCAAGGCAAGTGAGGCAGGCCCCAAGCAGCAACAGCTGAGGCAGGTCCAGGCTGGGTCCCAGAGACCAGCAGTGGGAGTGGGCCCCAGGTTAGCAGCAACACTCCCTTGACCTGGGTGAGGCCCAGGGTGCAGCTCCAAAACTTTCCTTTCCTTTCCTTTCCCGATCTCTCTTTATGTGGGACAGCTGATCCTGAGACAGTCCCTTTCCTCTCAGACACTCAAGGAGGAGAGTCCGAGCGCACCCACATACACATTCAGCTCCTTCAGCCAGAGTTCCCTGATTGGTCCAGGTTAACAATCCCAATTAATGATGTCATAGTCAATGAGATCCACCTGGCCCTCATTCCAATCACTACAACCAGCATGAACATGATGGGCTGAGTGGCAATTATCTGTGCTGTAGATTTCTATGACTCTATGACACTGATTTATCAGATCTAGATTTTTTGAGAGTCCAATGTATGTGATGCAGTAGTCCACCCCTTACACTATCATTTGTATGGATTCAAATTCCACAACTGTTTTCTATTCATTTGATGATTCTTCATTTGCCTCCACGGTAAATGAATTCTGTCCTCACAGTTCATATGAAGGGCAACTTATTTCCTTAAATAGAATTCAGATCATGCGGGAAGTACTCAGCAGTTCTGATAACATCTGTGGACATTAAAACAGTTAATCTTTCAGATTCACGATCCTTAATCAGAATTGAGGCATCTTAAGGGCTGGGTAAAAGGTGAAACAGAATGCAAGGTCTGGCATAGCACAAAATAAAGCAAGAGATTAAATCACTAAAAGCATTACTGTACAAGGTAAAGAGAAACATAAATGTGTTCAAAGGAGGTGGAAAGGAGGGAACTGGGGAGATCACAGGAGAAATCCTTGAAAATAAATCATTTCCCATATCTCATGATTGTCCTCTTGACAAAGACAGACGTAAATGATGGAACTCATCATTGCCTCCTATGTGCCACTTCAGCTTTCAACTGGAGAGAGTATTTGAAGAGGAGACCTGAAACAAAGGTCACGGTTCACTAGACAGCAGAGATCTCAAGCTGCTACATGCTTCAGAGACTTAGATGACCTAAAGCAGGCGTCTCCACATCCTGGAGATGTATCACAGAGCTCTCTTTACAAAATCCTCCACACCTAGTGCCAAGAAAAGTGGGGCAACAGCAATGTCCTAAGACAAATTGAACTACTGTTTTGAGAGTCTGATGTCAGACACACTAATGACATGTCCTGTGGAGCTGGTTTTAAGTAATTCATATCTCGATGCTGGCTACAATGGCTTGGGAGAATCACATGGGAGCCATTGTCACCTAGTATACTGTGGTCTTATCCTTTGAAACCCTGATCCTCACAAACTCCTATCCTCAGTTGCTGATTGCCTCCAATGTTGAATGTCACTGTCTATGTCTGGTTTTGTCGACAGGATGCCCATGAGAAATGGAAAGTGCTCTCCTCCATGGTAGGGAGGGCCAACCTGAACTGGATGATGGCTTTGCCGAATACCTGCATTCGGTGGTAGCTTTGTCTCTGAGCTCCCAGTTACTTTTCATTGTAATTGTTTAGTCCAGGTGCACTCTGTCCACTGCCTCCTCCATTGTTTGAATTAACCTTTTCTGAATGTGGGTGTTGCTGGTTGGGCTAGCATTTATCACCATACATGAACAGTGAGCTGCCTCTTTTAAGTAATACACCCACAGTGCTATTTGAAAGGCAGTTCCAGGATTTTATCCCAGAGACTTTGAAGGAATGGTGATATATTTCTATGAATGTCTTGGAGAGAAATATGTAAGAGGTGGTGTTCCTATAGATCACCTGCCCTTGTCTTTCTAGATGGCACTGGTCATAGGTTTGTAATGTGTTGTTGGAGGAGACTTAGTGAATTACCGAAGTGCACTTTGTGGATGGTACTCACTGTTGTTCCTGTGAACATGGAAAGTGGTGGATGGGGCACCAGTCAATTGAGATGCTTTGTCATAAGCTTGAGAAACAGAACCGCATCTTTCATTGAGTCACTTGACAGCCTTGAGAACTCAACACTGAATTCAACAATTTCCAATAATGGCCTCTTGTTATAGAGTGTCAGCTGTTGCTGATAATTCAGCTTTTCGTGTTTGCATTTCTAACTGTTGCTAAATCTCTTTTATCTGCCAACCTGTCAAAAGACCTCCCATTTTATTTTGTGCTCCTCTTCCCAACCCAGCAGCTTTCCCTCCCCTGTTTAAGAGCTGTTGCATCTCATGTGAACTCAGTTATAACAAAGAGTCACTCGCCTGAAATTTTAACACTTCTGTCTGGCAATAGGTGCTGTCAGAGTTGCAAAGTACTATCTGCATTTTCATTTTATCATTTCAAATATCCAGCAGCCACAAAACATCTCTCAACTGAACATCGAGTGGAGATTCTGGGCCCAGGACCACTGCTGTGGGGGAATTCTAATAGAATCATAGAATCCTTTCAGTGCAGATAGATGCCATTCGGCCCATCGAGTCTGCACCAACCCTCCAAAGAGCACCCCACCCTATCCCTGTAACCCCACATTTACCATTAGGTTAAACCACCTAACTGCACACTATGAGCTAATTTAGCAGGTGACTCTGGAGTTGTCATACGCTGACTATTGAATTGTAATTCCATTAAAAGAGAAATGCAATGGGAAGTGTGGTTTTCCACAAACAGCACTTGTTCAATGCACACTCTCAAATTGCAGCAGAGACTACTTGTGCTTAGGTAGTAGCATTGGTTTCTGTACAGTACCTGTGCAGTCAGATTGCAGCACTAAGCTGGTGAATAACAATGCAAGTAACGATACAATTTGTCTGGGTGTTCCATTGCCACCTCTATCATTCCTTAGATGCTGTACTTCACCAATGTGCCATCTTCAAACTGACTCACTACATTGTTTAAGATGGACGTACCTACACTTGCACATATAGTAAGTGGAATGAGTAATATAAGGTATTGTGAGGCATTTGGTTCTTAAGTGGAAAGGGGAACTGCACAAAGATTTTGGGATTAGAATGGAAGGAAGGTTACCTCCTTCAAGCACAGGTTACTCAGTGATAGACTGTGGCCTTGGTATCCCAATTCCTGTGACCATCCACCCCTCCTCCCAAAGATACGGCCCGATTTTCCCATTACACTATCACCAGGCAGGAGAAAGGCACCAGTTCCACTAGAGGTTGGTCCACTTGCTGTAACTTCAATCCCGCCTTGTTATTGAACTGTTCTCCATTGCGGAGGCTTCTCTTCTGTCACAAGTAAAGGTTACCCTCCTTCTGGGTCCAAGTCCTGCATGAATATGCAGCAGGGACTCTCATGACTGTGTCACTTTCGTCAACAAACTTTCTCCTGGGTTTCTATGTGAATAAAACCTTCTCTTGAAATCATGTCTTTACGTCCCGCTGCTGTGTAAGAATTTCTACTCTCCACACCCAGTGAGTGACTTCCAGACAGCAGTCCAATTTCAGGCTGGCAGAAAGCCATGGGTAAATTATTGGAGTGACCCTGGAAGGTCAAGAGAGATCACATGTTCTTGCGTGCAAGCCAAAGGTCTGTAAAACGTAACGAGGGTCCTTGGATTACCTGACTAGCTCTTGCAAGGGCCTCTTATTTTTTATCTTAGTTTCAAAGATCCAAAATTTCAATCTTGAATCCTGAACAGACTGCAAAATGCAAACCGCCAACCATCATGATAGATTGCATGGAGAAACAACAGCACCCTCTGGAGGTGAAACTATTAAATGTAAGCAGCAGGCTTTATAAACACAGCTATAGATAATGCATTACAGAGGAGATAAGTTTATAATTTATTTTTCTTTCAATAGATGTGGGTTTCACTAACATTTATTGCCCATCTCTAATTATCCTTGAGGGGTTGGTGGAGAGTCGCCTTCCTGAACCACTATCGTCCACCTGTTGCAGGCATATCCTGTTAGGAAGGGACTTGCAGAATTTTGACCTCCTGAAGGTGAAGGCCTCAGCTGAAGCTGGGGGTTATATTGGCTTTCCTCCTGTTTGCCTCTTCTGCAGCTGTTTGGCAAAATTAAGTGGCTTCCTCAGCGTGTAGGAGTTAACTACATAGCTGTGGGTCTGGGGTCACATCTAGGCTAGACCAGGTAAGGAGAGCAGATTTTCTTCCCTAAAAGAACAACATTGGTGACACAGATGTCATTTTTTTAATGACACTTGACAAGTTTCACATTGGGACTGGCTTTTAATTCTGGACTTTTCAATTAGTTAAATGTAAATTCCTCTAGCTGCCAAGATAGGTGAACCCACCCATATTTCTGGATTACCAGGCAGCAACTAGATCACAATACTATTGCTTCCCACTAATTGATCTATTGACATACTTAGAAATATTTAAGATAATGCTATGCCACCCTACAGTTGCTTGCATTTAATTCTATTCAGAATTCAATATGTTGCTTCAACTTTATAGTAATCTGAGCCTCCTGCTACTGCTGCTTTTTTGTAATGAGCTTCACAACTCTCGGCTTTATTCTCTTGCTTTAATAGCTTTTGGATTGAAATAGGCTTTGTCTTGGGCTGCCGATCTGTTAATATTTTTGAGTTGAAACTTTATTGCTGGAACAGCACAGCAGGTCAGGCAGCATCCAGGGAACAGGAGATTCGACGTTTCAGGCACAGGCCCTTCTTCAGTTTTCCTGAAGAAGGGCCTGTGCCCGAAACGTCGAATCTCCTGTTCCCTGGATGCTGCCTGACCTGCTGTGCTGTTCCAGCAATAAAGTTTCAACTTTGATCTCCAGCATCTGCAGACCTCACTTTCTCCTCTAATATTTTTGAGTTATGTAGGGTGTTCCTGTGACCAACACCTTCATCACCACTTTTCATCTCGATTGGAGTCTTGAGTGAGCATCAATAAGCCGACTTATCTGCACCTCTGCTCCTAGTTTTTAATTATATGATAATTCTCTGGATCCCATCTTGTTCTGGATTCTGTTCTATTATAGCTGAATGACTTTTGCCATCCTGCTTTCCACAAACCTCCTTCAGAATCTTCCAAATCCTTTGTTTCCTCAAAAATTAAGGAGCTCCTACCTTCTCTGTCAATTGTGAGTCCAATAGGGAGAAGATGTCCCTTGCACCGAAGATCCCTCTGTATATCAATATTCCTAAAGTATAATATACTTTCCTCTTGTATTTGACCTGCTAAAATCGATCATCTCACAATTGGCCGGATTAAACTCCGTCTGCTATTTCTCTGTCCAACCTTTCAACTGATCTATATCCTGCTATATCTTTTGATAGCCTTCCTCACTATCCACAATGCCACCAATTTTCGCGTTGACTGCAAATTACTAACAAGACCACTTACATTTTCATTCAAATCATTTACATATACAGGGCGACCCCCATATCGGCGGAATCATTTCCTGCGGCCCAAACACATAAAAGGGAACGTACCAGAGCCAGGAACCAGAAGGCTGTCGGGAAGGTACATTTCACATTTAAATGAATGGGTTCACTCCTATCGGTGGTTTCGGCCTTCCGCGGTAGGCCTGGAATGTAACCCCCGCGGGTACAGGGGGACTACTGTATTATAAACAACAGAGGTACCAGTACTGATCCTTATGGTATCTCGCTGATCACAGACTTTCAGTCAGAAAAACAACCCTCCACTACTAGTCTCTGTTTTCCATGACCAAGCCAATTTTGTATCTAACTTGTTACTCACCATGGATTCCAATGCGACTTAATTTCCAGGACCAGCCTGCCATGAGGGACACCTTGGTTGCTGATTTTATCCATTGATTCCATTCCATTAGTGGGCGGCACGGTGGCACAGTGGTTAGCGCTGCTGCCTCACAGCGCCAGAGACCCGGGTTCAATTCCTGCCTCAGGCGACTGACTGTGTGGAGTTTGCACGTTCTCCCTGTGTCTGCGTGGGTTTCCTCCAGGTGCTCCGGTTTCCTCCCACAGTCCAAAGATGTGCAGGTTAGGTGAATTAGCCATGCTAAATTGCCCGTAGTGTTAGGTAAGGGGTAAATGTAGGGGTATGGGTGGGTTACGCTTCGGCGGGTCGGTGTGGACTTGTTGGGCCAAAGGGCCTGTTTCCACACTGTAAGTAATCTAATCTAATCTAATCTAATCTAACTGCCTCTCCTTCTTCCCTCCAGTCCCAGTTGTTTATTTTCTCCACTTTGTTCTCATTATTCACAGCAAGTCCTCTTTCAGTTCATTCTGAAATGAAATCCATACTGTGTTTCCCTGACCACATGTTCACTGCACTTCACCATGCTGGCTGAGATTCTAAATAATTCCCTTTCCATAGGTACTTTCCCATTTCCGAACTGCTGTTCTCACTGCCTTCCTTCAAATACCAACCCTTGATCCCCTGATTTTGCAAACTGCTTGTTACTATTCATCCAAGGGCAGTGGGTGTCACTGGTTGGGCCAGTATGCATTGCCCTGGAGAAGGTGATGCTGAGCTGCCACCCAGTCCTTACGGTGTGGGGACACCCGCAGGCAATACAACTGAGTGGCTTGCTAGGCTATTCCAGGGGCTAGTTAAGAGTCAACCACATTATTGTAGCTTTGGAGTTACATGTCGGTCAGACCAGTTAAGAATGACAGATTTCCTTTACTAAAGAACATCAGTGAACTGAATGGGATTTTATGATAGGTGACTTTGAACTGAATCTTATCATATTTTGGCAAAATTTCATTTTCATTGAGATTCACGGAGGGTCTCTCTTCACAAGGTTTAGCAAGATTTACCATCCCAATTCACCAAAACTCTGCACTGCTCTTCACATCTGATAGCAGCCCACTACTCCCACTTGCTGTACTCTCCATTTTACAGCAACATGTCCACCTCTTTAACGAGCCCTGCTGACAATCAGGACTAGCTGTTTGACTTTGTGTCTATGTTAAAAGGCAAACCAAGACAGACATAAGTGATCCTGTGATCATCCAGAACTGTGCTAAGTGAGTGAGCACGACATGAGCAAGTGAGCAGCCCTGAACCTACAGCCTGGTCCAAAGCATGAGCTAGGTGCATGTCCTTTCACGCAAAGTTGTTGCAGCAATTTTCCAATGCTAGCTGCTGGTCTGCTCCAAAGTGCAGCATTGGAGTGCAGAAATAATCTGTAAATGGCTCGGAATTGTGTCATAGAGTCATAGAATCATAGAGATGTACAGCACGGATACAGAACTGTGGTCCAACTCATCCGTGCCGACCAGATATCCCAACCCAATCTAGTCTCATTTGCCAGCACTTGGCCCAGTGTCACAAGGCTATGGTGTGGTTGTTCTGCATCAGATGCCAGAATCCTTAGATAAAGGGTGACCTCTAACCATACAGCGTACCCTGAGACATTGGTGCTGGGTGTCCAAGATGAAAGTGCAGAAGAACAAGTGGCTATTTGGAGTCACCAAGTATCCACTCAAACTTTGAATTCTTGGCATCGAGTTTCTATTTAAAAGGTGGTAAAACAGGAGAATGTATATTAATGAGATGAGATTAAGCCAAACAGGTTATCATGAGCTATAATCCCCGTTAATAGGCCTTTCACTACTCACTCATGAGAATCTCATTTTAGCTTCTGGAATTTAGTTGAGAAAAGGGATATATTGCCTTTACTGTTAGGAAAGGACTCACTTGACTTCTCACATGATGCTTCCAATATTTTCCTCCATCCTTCTTGTAGAATTGTAGAATTGATGCTAAAGTCAAATCAGCCATGATCGTATTGGATGGTGGAGCAGGCTCAAAGGGTCAAGTGGCCTACTGTTGTTCCAATTATTAGGTTGGCTTTTAATTCCAGATATTTATTGAACTGGAATTTCACCATCTGCCCAGGTGGGATTCAAGCCCCTATCACCTAGAATTTTAGCCTGGGGTTTCTGAGATTAATGGTTCACTGACATTACCACTATGCCACTGCCTCCTCCATCTCATCTATAAATTACTTTCCTTTCTGAAAGTTTTATCCAACTGGCAATCAGAATAATAGCACATGGTGTAATGTGAGATTTAAGCAACGGACAGTCCAAAGATCATGAAGCAAGGATTCTTTATTCCACTGGCATCAAGTCTTTAGAGACTTGAAGGGAAGTTAAGGTTTAGCAAGAAAAAATGGGTATTTACTTGGCAATAAACCTGTGGCTCACAAAAGGAAATTCTTTTACCAGAAAGAGGTCTCATAGAGAGAGGAAGAGACAAAGATACCCTAGAGAGGGGCACCTGGGCTGCTCAAGCTCCCCTGCTTGATGCCTCCCTCACCATTGTCACCTTCTGGGGACACAGGAAGTATTACTTACAGCTGGTTGACATGGCTCAAGATACACTCAATATTGAGGCTTGTGTTTGCGCTTCATTAGCATTCAGCTGGCAAGATATAGGCAGCAGTAATTTTAGCTTCTGCACAATTCAAACAGACTAAACTATTATTGAGGTAATCAAGAATACCTATCATCAAATATTTTAATATCAACCAATGCTTTGGTATAAAGACTGTCATTTAAAAATGCATCTCTATCTCTTTAGTCAGTAATGTGCAAAATTATCACATAATCATGAATATATTGTAAGTCATTCATACATTTTACCCTGCAGTTCATAGAAGTACAACAGTTAACATGACTGTCATAATCCTATGTTTCCATCATGTCCCACAAGTAGAAACATGCTTAAAATGAAAATATTGCTTTAATCTAAGGCAAGAACAACTTTAATAAAATTAATTATTTAATCTATGGCTCCAGTCAGCTGGGTAGGTGTGTCCCATTTTCATGAGGTATGGTGCAGTTCCATGTTGTAAGACTGATAGATATTTATCTACCTAGAATGATGAACAACCACTGACTCAAAAATGAACAAACAAAAATGAACACCTTGCCAGAGCAGCACAGTCGCTCAGTGGTTGGCACTGCTGCCACACAGCACTAGGGATCCCAGTTCAAATTCACCTTTGGGTGACTATCTATTTGGAATTGGCAAGTTCTTCCTTTGTCTGCGTGGGTTTCCTCCCACAGTCCAAAATTGTGTAGATTAGGTGGATTAGCCATGCGAAATTGCCCATAGTGTCCAGGGATGTGCAGCCTAGGTGGGAAATGCAGAAATTAGGATAGGGGCTGGGATGCTCTTTGGAGGCTTACTGTGGACTTGATGGGCCAAATGGACTGCTTCCATGTTGTAGGGATTCTAAAGAATTCTGGCCCTTAGGTGAGGAAAACCACCTTTAAAGATGTAAAGTTGTTTCATATTGCGTGCAATTTTGGTCTCCTTCCTATCGGAAAGATGTTGTGAAACTTGAAAGGGTTCAGAAAAGATTTACAAGGATGTTGCCAGGGTTGGAGGATCTGAGCTATAGGGAGAGGCTGAACAGGCTGGGGCTGTTTTCCCTGGAGCCTTGGAGGATGAGGGGTGACCTTATAGAGGTTTACAAAATTATGAGGGTCATGGATAGGATAAATAAACAAAGTCTTTTCCCTGGGGTCGGGGAGCCCAGAACTAAGGGCATAGGTTTAGGATGAGAGGGGAAAGATATAAAAGAGACCTAAGGGGCAACTTTTTCACCCAGAGAGTGGTACGTGTATGGAATGAGCTGCCAGAGGAAGTGGTGGAGGCTGGTACAATTGCAACATTTAAGAGGCATTTGGATGGGTATATGAACAGGAAGAGTTTGGAGGGATATGGGCCTGGTGCTGGCAGGTAGGACTAGATTGGGTTGGGATATCTGGTCGGCATGGATGAGTTGGACCGAAGGGTCTGTTTCCATCCTGTACATCTCTATGACTCTATGACCAGGCCCTTTTAATTGTGTAGTTCTCTTTGGTGTGGGCATATTTCCCAAACCCCTAGGTGATTTTGTTTTGTGCTGTGTCTGAACATGCTCCTTTACAAAATCACTGCTTTGTTGACATATAACTTTAAAATGTCTTTCAAAAAATACTTGAGTATTTTTCCTGGCATGATTGCCTTAATAGTTGTTTGAAAGTTAACTTGATAAATATCATGAGTCAGTTAGGAGTGTAGACTGATTCCTTTTCCTGTCCCACACCTCCACAAGCCACAACAAAATTTGAATTTGTGGGGGAAGGTGCTGCTGTCAATTTAGACATACTAGACTACACCTAGCTCAAGATCACAAACAAGTCATCCAGGTTCTCTTAGTTAAAAAATAAAGAACAAGTTTAATGCAAAAAGAAATCACTCATGCAAAAATTATCCATGGAATGATTAAAACATGCAAATACATCCAAATACCCTTCCTGAAAAACAACACACATGCACGCACATACATAAATGCACACGCACACGCACACACATACACATACACACACACACGCACGCATGAGGGGCATGGATAGGGTGAACAGGCAATGCCTTTTCCCCAGGGTAGGGGAGTCCAAAACTAGAGGGCATAGATTTAAAGTGAGAAGGGAAAGATTTAAAAGGGACCTACGGGACACCTCTTTCATACAAAGGGTGGTGCATATATGGAATGAGCTGCTGGAGGAAATAGTGGAGGCTGGTACATTACAACATTTAAAAGGCATCTGGACGGGTATATGAATAGGAAGGATTTAGAGGGATATTGCCAAATGCTGGCAAATGGGACTAGGTTAATTTAGGATATCTGGTTGGCATGGACCAAAGGACCTGTTTCCATGCTAATGTCCTTTAGGGAAGCAAACTGCCAACCTTACCTGATCTGACCTTCATGTGACTTCAGACCTACAGCTTTATAGTTAGCTCTTATCAGTCCTCTGGACATTTCTGGCCTAGCCAGTGATGCCCTCCTCCTGTGAATGAATTTAAAAAACACTCTAATTTCTCACTGAAATGTCTCTTTCCAATACCTCGTTGGCCTGTTGAAGCAGCTTAAGACTTCTTTCCAGCTCTGAAAACCGGGAAATTTTGACAGCTTGGGAATTTCTAACTACTCTCACAGTGATGACTCTGACAAAGTAACAATCCCTTCACAGTATAGAGACTTCTACAAACTCAAAAGCTGCCCTTCTGTCAGAATGACATCTTCTGAACACAATCTACTAATAAACCCTGATCATCAGTATCTGTATCATGAAACTCAAT
The DNA here is from genome assembly GCF_037043375.1 of Chiloscyllium plagiosum. Taxonomy (NCBI): domain Eukaryota; kingdom Metazoa; phylum Chordata; class Chondrichthyes; order Orectolobiformes; family Hemiscylliidae; genus Chiloscyllium; species Chiloscyllium plagiosum. The sequence continues at coordinate 28,779,484 of NW_028270159.1, read as the reverse complement.
TTGTAAACATTCAGCAGTTAATTGGCTAGGTAAGTAAATGAGTCGTTTAACTTAAGTCACATGCCTTCTTGAAAAAGCTATCCTTATAGTCTGCTGCCCAAAATAACTTTCTGATCTTTGTTAAAAAAATGAGACTTTTACAGTGCCAAAAACTGAAGTCCGTTTTTCCTCCAGTTTCATATCCATGTTCTCAAATAACAACAGTATCCTACAAATGTACTTCACAGTAACGTTATGGATATTGCACCATATAAACTTACAAGATAGGTGTGGAGGTAAATCATTCAGTCTCTCCAGGCTGTTTTGCCATTAAGATCATGCCTCATCTGCTTGCATTTAGAATTCCACTTTCACATCCATCCCACTAATCTTTGATTTCCTTGCCAAACAAGAATCTATCCACTTTTGCCTTAGAATCACCAATGACCCAATTCCCCTCCCTTCTGTGGGAGAGAGTTCCACAGCCTTCTGAGAGAGAAAATTTCTCCTCATCTCTGTTTTAAAGGGCAATATTTTTTGTTTAAGAGTGTCTCTCATTCTGAACTCACCCACAACAGTAAACATCCAAACAACATCCAACCTGGAAGGAGCATTCGGGAATTTATAAATTTCAATCCCTCACTCGTCTAACCTCTGGTGAAAACAAACACAGCCTGTGCAAACTATCCTCATAAGACAATCCCCTCATTCAGGTATCAATTTAGTTAATTTCCTCTCAACTGCCTCCAATGTATTTACATCCTTCTTTGAACAAGGAGACAAAAACTGCACACCAATGTTTAACTGAAGTATAGCATGCTTTTATGGTCAATTCTCCACATAATATAAAGGATTGCATCCCATTAGCCTCCTTAGTTACATGCTGTAACTGAATCATTACTTTTTGTGAATCATCCTGTAGATCCCTTTGCACTTCAGGATTCAGCAGTTGTTCTTCATTTAAATAATACTTCGCTTTCTTATTCTTATTGCCAAAGCAAACGAATTCACATTTTCCCACATTATTCCCACCTATCACTTGCTCAAGCTATCTATTAGCTTTCTGAAAATTCCTTATGTCTTATTTCCTACCTATCATTAAGATGTGAATCACAACACAATCCAATCTTAAATAATTTTAGCTCATCTGACTCAAAGTACATTTATTTTAACAATTTCTTTTGACCAAAGAAAGCAGGCTCAATCACACAACTGTGATGTCACAATCTGCCATTTTGAATCTTTAAAAATGTATCATTGTTCATTTTGCAAAATTTAGTCACTCAGGCTGACACTTCAGTGCATTACAGAAGAAGTACTGCATTGTCAGAGCTGTGTACTTTTAAAGTGAGTCTTCCCCATTTTCCCTCTCAGGTTGATGTCATTCTCAAGGGCAATTGGAGATAATCAACATGTTGGTTTTATGTTGGCCATGCATCTTATGATAACGTTGGCTTTTCTACCATCTCTCACATCCTATTAAATAATTTTAAAACATGGAAGGAAATCCATTGATATTAATCAAAGAATAGCATGAGCGTTCTCCTGGTGTACCCAAACTGCCATATATTCCAGACTCAACATCCCTAAAATTGAGTATCCATACATAATACCCACTGGTGTTTGTGGGAGTTTGCTGTATACAGGTTGGATACTGCATATCATACATTACAACGGGGACTGTGGTTCAAAAAATATTTTATTTTCTGTAAAATACCTCAGGCGCAACCCAAGAATGGGAAAAGTGCTTTGTAATGTCTCAGAGGAACTAGGAAGTAAGTCTCTGTGTGAGACTTAATATACAATGAAGACTTTTGCCCTTTTGTGGTGAAAACTGTCCCCAGTTTAATTCATTAAGACTGAACACAAACCCATGATTGAAATTATCAATTTTGTTGACATTTCAGTAACAGGGAGAATGTTAATCTCTACTTACCTGGATGGCAACTAATCAGAATCAAAACCATTGGCTTTAAGATTCAAACAGTCTGTCTTTCATCCTGTAATATTTCATACTGTTTGGCAGGTCTTTTGATTTGTAGAGTGAAACAAATGAGATAATCTCTGAGGTCACCCTAAATCTATGCCCTCTAGCCTGGACTCCTCGACCCCAGGGAAAAGACTTTGCCTATTTATCATATCCATGCCCCTCATAATTTTGTCAACCTCTATAAGGTCAACCCTCAGCCTCTGACACTCCAGGGAAAACAGCCCCAGCCTGTTCAGCTCAAATCCTCCAACCCTGGCAACATCCTTGTAAACGTTTTCTGAACCCTTTCAAGTTTCACAACATCTTTCCGATAGGAAGGAGACCAGAATTGCAAGCAAAGGGGAAAGATATAAAAAAGACCTAAGGGGCAATGTTTTCACACAGAAGGTGGTACGTGTATGGAATGAGCTGCCAGAGGAAGTGGTGGAGGCTGGTACAATTGCAACATTTAAGAGGCATTTGGATGGGTATATGAATAAGAAGGGTATGGAGGGATATGGGCCGGGTGCTGGCAGGTGGGACTAGATTGGGTTGGGATATCTGGTTGGCATGGACGGGTTGAACCGAAGGGTCTGTTTCCATGCTGTGCATCTCTATGACTTTCTGACTCTAAATGATCAGAAATCGATTTATAAGGTCATACAAAAACATTTTACAAGGCAGTTTTTAATAAAGCTATGAATTTGCAGCTAAAACCTGCATAGCAAGTTTGTCATTCCCTATATTATCACCAAACTAGGGAGTACTGGGTTGAAATATATCTATTGTGAGGTGTTTAATTAAATTTGAGTTGCTATAAGTTTTTCTGGCAATAGATGAAAATAGTGAGCCATGAGTGCTGCAAGATTACTGTCAAAACCCAAAAGACTGATAAAGTTCCTTCAAGGAATGGAACTTGACACCCTAGCAGTTCTTACTTCATCTTGGCTCTTGTTCCAAACCACAAACTTGATTCATAAAGCCCTTTTGATGTTCTAAAAACAATCACTAAGAAGGTGTATCTGCACCACCCTAGGCTACCAGAGATGGATGGTAAGTGACAGGAATCTGCCACATTCCAGAGAAGAAATTGTTTTAAAGTTTCAGAGAAAATACAAGTGAATATTTCAGGTAGAAATTTTTCACTCGTTGGGAAGGTAATCATACCCAGAATGCTCACCTAGGTTTTCGTTTACAAATCGCATCAGAAATGTTCAGCATTTCTAACATTTTCTGTTTGAATGTTCAAGTAGCTTCTCTTTGCAAAAGATGCTGCTAGAGGAAATGGGTTTTCAGGGGAATTCAGCGAGAGCCCATTCCCTGGCACCAGCAATGATTCCATTGTACCTGGGAGGGAGGGGTTGAGAAAAAAAGAATGTGAGAGTGGAGAATAGATAGATATTTGCGCAGCCACTGACATGTCACCAGCATGGTATGTGGGCTCCCTGGTGCCACGGTCAAGGATGTCACTGAACAGCTGTAGGACATTCTGAAGGAAGAAGGAGAACAGTCAAAGGTCTAACCATGTCGTAACCTACAATATTGGTTGACAAAGGGATAGGGTCCTGCAAGCAGAATGTAGGGAGCTAGGAAATAAATTAAAAGGCATGACCTCAAAATTGATCATCTCAGGATCGCTCCTAATGTCACATAATCATGAGGTCAGGAACGGGAGAATAGATCAAGTGAATGTGTGGCAGGAGAGATGGTGCAGGAGGCAGTGATTTAGAATCTTGAGGCATTGGGATCAATTTGGGGAAGATGGGATGAGTCTAGTTTGGGAAGGTTATTCTCCAGCAGGACTGGGACCAAAACCTTCAAAGGGCATTTGCGAGGATAGTGAGGGAGGGTTTAAACTAGAGTGTCATGGGTCAGGAATCTGAGAAGGGAGGTAAAAAATGATGGACATGAAGATGAAAATAAAAGATAGAAAGCATGAGTGGAAGGCAGGGTAAAAAGTGCTAGCAGCAAATGGGGCTGGAAGTTTATGTGAAAAGATAAGTCTAACAGTACTATATCTGAATAAGACAAAAATTAACAGACCAACTCGTCTAAGTGAATCCAATATGTTAACGATGATGGAGACAAGGCTGTGAGGTGACCAAGGAGGAGAACGTGAGGACTGGAGATTGGAGTCGAAGAGGATGCTGCATGACTGGCTGTGCTTTTCCAGCACCACACTCTTCGATTGTGAGGTGACCAAGGCGAGGAACATCCAATGGTATTCATTTCTTTAGGAAGGACAGGCAAACAGAAAAGGAAGTGAAACAGTGAGAAAGGATATTAGTGCAGAAATGGAATGGATAACATTAGAGGGAATCGCCTCTAGGACTCCAAACAATGGCAAGGTAAGGTATGGCATTAAATAAGAAATTTGATATGCACGCAACCAGGTGCTACACGAATCATGAGTGATTTTAATCCACAGATAGACCAGGCAAAACCACATATGCAATCATGCTGTGACAGATGAACTTCTAGGTGTGTACAAGATGGATTTTTGGGCCAGTACTTTAAGGAACTAGCTCTGGGCAAGCTGTCTTGGATTTGACACGGGTGAGGTTAATCGAATGCCAGATAGCATAGTTTAGCCAAACATTGGGACTTTGCAATTAGATTAGATTCCCTACAGTATGGAAACAGGCCCTTTGGCCCAACATGACAGTGGATATGCAAGTAACAAATGCACACTTTGTAGCAGTTATGTTTGGATGAAAGAACACAATAGAAAGGGTGGTACAAGTATGGCTAACGAAAGAAATTAAAAACAGTATTAGATCCAAAGAGATATCACATAACGTTGCTACAAGAAGTAGCAAGTCTGAGGATTGAGAGCAGATTAAAATTCAGCAAAGGAAGACCGAGTGGTTGATTAAGAGGGCAGGAAATAGAGTAAGGAAAATTAAAGCAGATTATGAAAGCTTCATTTAGTATGTGAAAAGGAAAAAGTCTAGTGAGAACAAATGTGGTGCAGTTACAGTCTGAATCAGGAGAATTGATGATTCAGAACAAGGAAAAGGCAGAACAATTGTACAACTACTTTTGTTCTGTCTTCACAAAAGGTGACAAAATTGGTGAGGCCCCTTTTAGAATACTGCATACAATTCTGGACACCCTTCCATGGGAAGGATGTTGTTAGATTTGAGGGGGTGCAGAAAAGATTTGCAAGGAAGTTGCTGGGGTTAGAGGGTTTGAGTTATAGGGAGAGGCTGAACTGACTGGGGCTATTTTCCCTGGATCATTGGAGGTTCAGGTGGGGGAACATTGTGGTTTATCAATCATGAGGGGCATTAATAGGATGAATAGCCAAGGTCTTTTTTCTAGGGAGGGCAAGTCCAAAACTAAAGGGAATAGGTTTAGGGTGAGTGGGGAAAGATGTAAAAAGAACCTGAGGGGCAACTTTTTCACGCAGAGGGTGGTGCGTGTATGGATCAAGTTGCCAGAGAAAGTGATGGAGGTGGGTACAATTACAACATTTAAAAGACATCTGCGTGGGTATATGAATAGGAAGGGTTTAGAGGGATATGGGCCAAATGCTGGCAAATAGAACTAGGTCAAATTGGGATGTCTGGTCAGCTCAGACAAGTTGGACTGAAGGGTCTGCTTCTGTGCTGCATGACTCTATAAGTCTTTGACAAGGAGTTTGGGGAAGGAGCTATTGGAGGAAATTAGTATTGGTAAAAAAATAGTGCTGGGAAAATAGTAATGAGATTGAAAGTTGATAACTCACCAAGACCTGCAAATCTACATCCCAAGGATGTGGCTATGGAAACAGTGGATGTATTGATTGTTATCTTCCAAATTTCTTGGATTCTGGAAGATTCTTGCAGTTCAGAGGGTAATCCCACTGCTCAAAAATAGAGGGACAGAGAAACTAAGGACTGGTTAGCCTAACATGAGGAGTTGGGAAAATGCCAGAGCTTATAGTAAAGGCTGTGCTAAAAGAAAATTTTAAAAATTCCAACAATATTACATAAAATCAACATGGATTTCTGGAAGGAAAATCATGCCTGACAAACCTACAGGAGAGTTTAGAGGATGTAACCAGTGGAATAGGCAAAACCAGCAGTTGTGGTGCATTTGGATTTTCAGAAAACGTTGAATAAAGTCATACATGAGAAGTAATTCTGCAAAATCAAAGCCCTTGATATGTGTGATAATATACTAACCTGGACTGAGAATCAGTTAGCAGAGAGTAGGAATGAATGAACTGACAGTGAATGATTTAAATGGTGATACAGTAATTTGGGAAATGTTGATGTGCAAGGGGATCTTGGTGCATGCTCCCTCTAATTCTGTTTAACACTGCGCAGAGACAACTGAGGCCTGTGAGCAGCAGTGACATTCAGGATTGGAGTGTGTGTAATATCAGAGTGACCATATGCACAGCCACACAGCTTAGATGGAATGTCGCCTGGGTGTCCTTTTACATAAGTCACTGAAAGCAAAATTGCAGGTACAACTAAATATTAGGAAGGCACATGGTATTTTGGCCTTCATTGCAAGAAATTTTGAGTTAAGGATCAAGGGAGCTTTACTCCAGTTGTACAGAGCCTTGAGATCACATCTGGAGTGCTGTGTGCAGTGTTAGTCTCCTCAACAAAGAAGATATATATTTGCCAAAGAGCAAGTGCAGTGGAAATTCCTGGGATAGCAGGCTTGTCGTCTGAGGAAAGATTGGATCAACTCGACTTGAATTCACTGGAGTTCAGAGGAATGAGAGGGATTTCATTGTAACATAAAATTCCAACAGGGCTAGACAGACTGCATGTAGGAATGATGCTTCCCCCAGACAGGGGGCTAAAACAAGGAGTCACAGTTTCAGGATACACTGTGGGCCATTTTGCATTCAGATAAGGAGATATTTATTCATGCCGAGCATGTTGTACTTGTGGAATTGTTTATCCATAAAGGCTATAGATGCAAAGCCGCTGAATATTTACAAAAGAAATAGGTAGGTTTCTAGAAGATAAAGGTGTTATGGAGTTTGGAGAGAGAGTGAGAGTATGGCATTGAGGTAGAGGATAAGCCATGGTCATGTTGAATGACAGAGAAAGCTCAAATGACCAAACAGCCATGTGTTGCTCCTATTTTCTTTGTTTCTATGTCTGATCTGCTCAATATTTTTAGCAATTTTTGTTTCTTTTTCAGATAAGCAGATCATTTGCAGTTTATGGACCTTTGTGCAAATGTTTGTCATGTTTCCCCAACATTATTGCAATCTCAATTATGTGAATTAGTATATAACTGCAATTATCTCATTTACCCTTCTTTCTGATTTACATATTGTTTAATTAGCATCACGTGCAGACATGGAGTCCACTTCCGCGTATCCAGTAATGGGACCCAGAACTATATATTCACCACCTGTTATGCTTTTTCATAGATCTCTATGTCATCTTACTTTAAGCACTGAATGAGTTATGACTCCTTTAAACTGAACGTCAAGATGTTTCAGGGTATCATGTGATGCAGAAGTAATAAATCATCTTCTTCATACCTGCCTTGTCAATTTTTGTCATTTTCTTTTCTCACCAGGAATGCTTTTGTTCTCTCTTCAATAATTCACTTCAAAAAGATTTCAATGGAGCCTTTTTCCATTATTCTGTTATACCTTGGATTCTCAAAACATTCCGGAAGAGGTCAAACATTCAACTCATGGTAGACTTGTCGTGTGACCAACCCAAATGGAGAAGGCTCATTAATGAAAGTCCCAAGCACATTGAGAGGTTTTTGGAAGCTGCAGACGTGAGGTCAGGCTTCAGAGGCTGTATGCAAAACTCCAAACCTTCTGGCCTGTGTGGGGCAGAGTCTGCTGATCGCAAATTAGACTAAATAGCCATGTCAGAGGCCTTCAAAGCAGAATGGACATAAGTTTTTCTGAATCCTGAGGTATTGTCTACAACTTGGGTAAAATAGTTTAGCCAGACTTCCCTTCCTCTTAACTCCCTAAGGCAACTAAGACAGTAAAATCTTTTCAATTGATGCATTGTGCTAAAACCTTGTAAGAATGTACCTCAGACAGCTTTAGAAAAGGTGTCTGTTAATCCCCAGCAGCATTACTAAATCAGTTCTAAGGGGAAGTAGGATATAACTAACATTAACAGGAAGGTTAGTTAATTGATTTCTCTCCTTTCCCTCCAGCATCTTTTTACTTACTCTATCTATTGCAGTTCACATTGCCAGATGTGTTGCCCTTAAAAGTTGTAACTTGCATCAAGATAACATCAGCACTGCAATTTTCTAATTGTTCTGGAATGTTAACTTGTTTATTTTCTCAACCAATGTAGACTGACCTGAAGCCTGTTTTGCACATTACTCTTTCTGAATATTTTGAGCCTGTTCTCTTTATTTGAATTTTATTGCTGTCCTTGACATCTTTCTTCTTTTAACTGTTTCACCTCTGCAGAATTTAGGAGGTGCTTTGCTTACATTTTCAAGAATGTCTTGGCTCCAGGTCCGCAGGAAGGATGTACAAAGTTAAAAATCACACAACACCAGGTTATAGTCCAACAGGTTTAATTGGAAGCACACTAGCTTTCGGAGCGACGCTCCTTCATCAGGAAGTTCCTGATGACCAGGGAGCCCAGACTCAGGGCTCACAGTCTTAGAAGGTAGGTTTTTTGGACCGAAATAAGGAGAAATTCCTTCACCCAGAGAATAGTGAGCCTATGGTAATTTCTGCCACAGAAAGTGGTTGAGACCAAAACCATGAATGTTTTCAAGAAAAGTTAAAAACTAGTCTTTAGAATTAAAGAGATCAAAGGGTCTGGGGAGAAGGCAGGAACAGGGTACTGAGTAGGAGGATCAAATGTGATTACATTGAGTGGCAGAACCACATGGCCTACTCCTGCTCCTATGTTTTCAGTAGCTTTCATTATTGCTTCCTACTCAGCAAAACTCCCAACCACAGACTGTGATTGATGGGATTAGCAGAGAAACATTTAAGGATTAGCATAAGGAGGAAATGAATAGGATGCATAAAATCTGAAAATGGGGAAAATACTCAACAAGTCAGGCAGCAACTGTGGTCAGAGGAACAGCATTATCTTTCGTCAGTAGTGGAAAATGTTCCCAATTTTAAACAAGTACAGAGGCAGGAAAATGTGTGGACCAGGAGAAAGGATTAAATGGAAAGTAGAATCAAAGGCAGGAATAATTGAATGATGATGAAAGGGATGATGTAAGGTAACCAACAAACAAGGAAGCTTTTGAGGAGGTTAAAAATGGCTCCAAAAATATGCGAGTATTTGTCATTATTTGAAATTGTTGGACTCGATACTGACTTGGAAATGGCTGTAATGTGCTTCATTGTTTCTTGAACTTCCACTGAGCTTGTTAGAGGAGTGTGGGAGGCTGACGACAGAGAGGTCAGCACTTATTCTCACATTTAACTCACTCTCCTTTGACCTGTCTCATTTTCAATTAGAATTAGGAGTCTTAAAGTTGAAGAAATCTTAACTATTTCAATGTAAATGTTTTGTAAATGGAGAAAACATGGATACAGTGAGACAGTTTTCACTCAGTTTTACAGCTAAATAAGAAATAGTGCCAGGCTACTTCTCAGATGTTTAAATACTGCGGCACAGTGGCTCAGTGGTTAGCACTGCTGCCTCACAGCACCAGGGACCTGGGTTCAATTCTCACCTCAAGTGACTGTCTGTGTAGCATTTGCTCATTGTGCATGTGGGTTTCCTCTTACAGTCCAAAAATGTGTAGGTTAGATTGATTGGCCAAGCTAAATTGCTCACATTGTGCATGGTAGGTGGATTAGCTATTGGAAATGCAGGGATGGGGTGGGAAACTCTTTGGAGAATAGGTGTGGACTCGATGGGCTGAATGGCCTGTTTCCACATTGTAGGGATTCTATGAACTAAATATCCTTGACCAGTGCAGACTGTTTCCAAAACATTAAAACCCTTTTATAAACAGTTAACTTTTCACTGCGCAGCAATCTGACCAATTCCCTGTCCAAAGTTTCTTGAAATATGAACAGGAATCGACCAAGCAATCCTTGAGCTTCTTCCCAACATTTTCTCTCAACTCAATCTTTCTGCACACTCCAATATCTTTCAATTCTCTCAGTGACCAACACTTTAGTCAATGATGAAGCGTCAAAAACCTATTGGGTTGTAGGGATATCTAAAATTTCAATTACTGTCAGTCCCAAATCACTAGGCCTTTATCTTGTGACTAACCCCTGCAGGGAACACACCTATCCCAGCATCTACGCTGGCCAGTTTCTCCCAGAATCTTGCATGTTGCAATGAGATTAGCTGTTATTTTTCTAAACGCTTTTCTCCGTTTCCTGATCATTAGACAGCATTGGATTGCCATCAATCTTCGCTGCAAAGGGTAAGATTCCATTTGATTCAAAGACTGTCTGCTTTGACACAGCCCTTCTATAGGTTTAATTTCTTTAATTATTTACGCTTTTCACTTATTGCTGTCTGCCTTCGTGAAACACACCTATATCCTACAACATGTAGATTATTTCTCTGAAATGGAACAAACCTCAAAGGATTTAAAATGCGTAAGGCCCAAGGGCAGAAATAAGAATGGGAATGAATGTAAGGATTGGTTTGTGAACATGAGTAATGAAAATAAGCTAAAAAAAAAATTATACCTTAAACATTCCTCTCTCCTCTCTTCGATGGGAAGAAACAAAACAAATTCTGTTTTTTTTCCCAATTATCTGCAAATTATCACATTGTGGTTTGTAGGAGTTTGCACTATATGCAAATTGGCTGACAGGTATTTTTTGTGATAATGACTAGGTTTCAAAAACTACTTCAAACAAAAACTGAAATTGCTAGAGAAACTGTTGGCTTTGTCAGTCAGCATCAGAGGCTGCTAGACCTGCTAAGTTTCTCCAGCAATTTCTGTTATTGTTTCAGATCTTCAGCATCTGTAAATCTTGGTTTTATCAGAGAAATAAATAATTAGCTGTAAATCATCTTGAGAGATCCTGTGGTATAAAAGTGCTCGATAAACGCAAATGGTCTTTGTTTTGTTTTGTGCATGAACTTCACAGTTGAATTGATTGATAAACCTTTATTATTTGTTTTGGATTCTATCTGCAATAAATTACAGATGAACGTATTACAGAGGAACTTTGATTATCCAAATATCAATTGTCCAAATATCGAACTATCTAAAGGGGATCTCAAGGTTCCGATAGAAACGTTACGTCAAAGAGCCTGATTGCGTCTTTTGTTTACAGGTACAATGATTAGAAACGAACTCAGCTCGCTGAAATGCTGCCGAGAACAATCCTGGACAGTCGAGGCACCGTCTCCAAATGACTGACCTCCCGCCCTCGCTGTCTTTCCCCCCCACACTTTCCCTGGAGTTGTAAACCTCCCACCCCATCCCCAGATAATCTCTCCAACATTGTCCTGTACAGGGCAAAGGTGGAACCTGTCAAAAAGTTGTGTGTGTGTGTGTGTAAAAGGGTGTGTGTGTGTGTGTGTGTGTGTAGGGGTGTGTGTAGGCATGTGTGTGTGTTAGTTGGAGACTTACCCCACACAGGCCACAGCAGTCTTACTGTTGGTATACAGTCCGGCTGCTCTGGGTGCGGGGGGTTTGGATGGTGGGTGGGGACGGACTCGGGTGTGGGTTGTGGGAGCAGGGTTGGGGCTGTAGGGTTGGGGCGGTGTTGGACAGGGTTGGGGATGGGCGGGGGGATCAGACGGGGGGGGCAGACAGAGGGCAGTGTTGGATGGGGTTGGGGGCGGGCGGGGGCGCGGTGTGGGAGTGGATGGGGCTGGGGTGGGCAGGGGCACAGAGTAGGAACAGACGGGGTTGGGACGGGTGGGGGTGCGGGGTGGGAGCGGACAATAGACAATAGGTTCCAGGATTAGGCCATTTGGCCCTTCAAGCCAGCACCACCATTCATTATAATCATGGCTGATTATCCACAATCAGTACTCTGTTCCTGTCTTATCCCCTTAGCCTTGATTCCACTATCTTTAAGAGCTCTATTTATCTCTTTCTTGAAAGTGTCCAGAGACCTGGCCTCCCCAGCCTTCTGGGGCAGAACATTCCATACACCCATTACTCTCTGGGTGAAGAAGTTTCTCCTCAACTCTGTTCTAAATGGCGTACCCCTTATTTTTAAACTGTTTCCTCTGGTTCTGGACTCACCCATCAGCAGAAACATGTCTCCTGCCTCGAGTGTCCAATCCTTTAATAATCTAATACGTCTTAATCAGATCCCCTCTCATCCTTCTGAACTCAAGTGTATACAAGCCCAGTCGCTCCAATCTTTCAACATATGATAGTCCCGCCATTCCGGGAATTGACCTCGTGAACCTACGCTGCACTCTCTCAATAGCCAGAATGCCCTTCCTCAAATTTGGAGACCAAAACTGCACACAATACTCCAGATGCGGTCTCACCAGGGCCCTGTACAGCTGCAGAAGGACCTCTTTGCTCCAATACTCAATTCCTCTTGTTATGAAGGCCAGCACGCCATTAGCTGTCTTCACTGCCTGCTGTACCTGCATGCTTGCTTTCATTGACCAATGTGCAAGAATACCGAGATCTTGTTTTACTTCCCCTTTACCTAACTTGACTCCATTTAGATAGTAATCTACCTCCCTGTTATTGCCACCAACGTGGATAACCACACATTTATCCACATTAAACTGACTGCATCTGCCATGTATCCATCCACTCACCTAGCCTATCCAGGTCACCCTGTATTCTCATAACATCCTCCTCACATTTCATCCTGCCACCAGCTCTGTGTCATCAGCAAATTTGCTAATATTACTTTTAATACCTTCAGCTATATCATTAACGTATATTGTAAATAGCTGCGGTCCCAGCACCGAACCATTTGGTATCCCACTGCTCACCGCCTGCCATTCCAAAAGGGACCCGTTTATGACTACTCTTCCTTCCTGTCAGCCAGCCAATTTTCAATCCAAGTCAGTATTTTGCTCCCAATACCATGTGCTCACTAATCCCCTATGTGCAACTTTATCAAAGGCTTTCTGAAAGTCCAGGTACGCTACATGCACTGGCTCTGCCTTGTGCATCTTCATAGTTACATCCTCAAAAAATTCCAGAAGATTAAATCAAGCACAATTTCCCTTTTGTAAGTCCATGCTGACTCTGACCTATCCTGTTATTGCTATCCAAATGAGTCGTAATTTCATCTTTTACAATTGACTCAGCATCTTTCCCACCACTGACATCAGACCAACCAGTTTATAATTCCCTGTTTTCTCTCTCCCTCCTTTCTTGAAAAGTGGGACAACATTAGCCACTCTCCAATCCACAGGAACTGATCCTGAATCAATAGAACATTGGAAAATGCTTACCAATTCATCCACAATTTCTAGAGCCACCTTCTTAAGTACCCTGGGATGCAGACCATCAGGTCCCGAAAACTTATCAGCCTTCAGACCTAACAGTCTATCCAACACCATTTCCTGCCTAATATAAATTCCCTTCAGTTCATCCATTACCCTAGGTCCTACAGCCACTATTACATCTGAGACATTGATTTGGAGATGCCGGTGTTGGACTGGGGTGTACAAAGTTAAAAATCACACAACTCCAGGTTATAGTCCAACAGGTTTAATTGGAAGCACACTAACTTTCGGAGCGTTGCTCCTTCATCAGGTGGTAGTGGAGGGCTCAATCCTAACACACAGAAATTATAGCAAAAATTTACAGTGTGATGTAACTGAAATTATACATTGAAAAATTGATTGTCTGTTGATTCTTTCATCTGTTTGAACACCATGATAGTTTCACTTCTTTCATGTGTAAATCACAAAGGTTTTTTTTGTTATCTCACTTTTTAGATTAGAATCAATCTAAACATCATGGCATAGACAGAGAAAACAAGGGGCTAACACCTTCAACATATTGTCTAGCTATCACCATTGTTAACAGCTAACCCGAGAATACAACTTCTTAAAAAAAACTCAAAAAATGAGTTTTGGTTTTGACAATTTGACTTTTAAGGGTCAAGAAGACATTGAAATAGTGAGTTCAAAGCAGCCTTTCTGAAGAATCACGTGATTTAAGCTAAATGAATCAACAGATCACCTGGTGAGATAGTTGCTGCTTATCATTGACTTACATGTTGATGATATGAAAAGGAGAGGCCAGTGGCTACAAGCAGGTAGAGTTCAGAGGAACAGTTACTGACCAGAAGAAGGGCAGCTCATTTTTTGGCAGACTCCAGGCCAACAGAACTGGATAGCAGAGTCAATGTAGTCAAAATCAGAAAAATAAATCAGTGAATTAGGCCATCTGTCTATTGCAGAGAGAGATGGGGAGAATCGCATCTGGTGACTGTATATCTAATATTAAATATACAGGAAAGAAATCCATGGCAACAGGATCAGAGCAAATAATTTAAAATAATTGTAAATTATTAGTAACCTTTCTACCATGAAATGGCAAAATTGAGAATTGTTGTAGGAGATGTTCACAAATTGGCATTTGGTTCTGCCAAGATCAACTCTGGGTGAATATGCTGCCAACAACCTTCCTTGTGACACTATGTATGGTGAGTATTAAGAGGTGAAGGATTAATCACTACTAAGTCGTCAGAAGAAGAGGCATGTACTTGAGCAACAAGAAGTAGTTTATTACAAAATGATAAGATAAAAGGTTATATCATCTTGACTGCATTAATCCTAGATAAGACACATTCTTATCTCCTAAGACATAGTAGCTAAATCTCTGTTACTGTAGAACATAGAACTATAGAAATTGTTTACTCCTCGAAGAGAGTCATTTATACATGACAGGGTGAAGTTATTCCAAAGCGTCTAAGCTAACCACTTTAGGCCAACCCCTTGAGTTCTTAGTAACCAATCATCACAAAGCACACTTAAAACACACACAAAACTGTCAAGGCAAAGCATTTTTTGTCAAGTAACTTTACAGGTCTGAGGGTCATAAATAGCAAAAGTGGAAAAGGGGAAACTCCTTGTGTGTTAACAAATACACTGATTGTTGAAGTGCACTAGCTCTCCAAATTAGCATCTCATTTAAGTGTCAGATCTTGCTTTCTCTACATAACCTCTAATATTGTTCTTTTACAAATAACACATGCAGGTCTTGCCAAGAGGTTTTTACGTTTAATCCCAGGTCTGAAATGATATTAATAGGAAGGCAATCATAGCATTATAACTGAATTCAAAGTTCTTAAGTTAGGCAGGGCAAAATCAGTACTAGGATCAATATGTCCAACACATTCAGTAACAAGTGTTCAATCTTCACCATGGTGGGAGGAAGAGCCCTGAGTACAGGCCTATCTTTAAAGCCAATACTTATATGAGAAAATGTGCTTCATAAAAATGCAGACAAACCAGACACCACACCAACACCTTTTGGAATAGCACTCAGACCTGTAATAGCAATGCTGTCATTTTAATTACATGGGCAGTAGATACCAGACAATGATCTATGGCAAGCAAAGTTAAAAATAACCTTTACATTCAGTGTCTATAAAAAAAAGGTACTCTCATTAGCACAGCTCTCACATTATGCTGTGGTGCTTTACCACATTGGATCTCACATCATTTTTTATTCCACATTTACTGTTGAATGGGTTTTGCAAAGAAATCCATATTGTCGAAAATAAGCTTCAAATGTGTCATTAAAGTAATTTAATTGCAAAATAGAAAATGGCTATGAGTTTTTTGCATGTGCGTTTATATATTCACAAGTGCAATGGTGTAAAGCATTCGAAGGGCAATGGCTTTGAACTAAGTTATTCAAAACTGCTTTCTCTAAACATGTTGTGTTTTTCAACACTATAGCACTGGTCTATTTTGGGGTCAGTTTGATCATGTTAAATCCACAAAAAAATGTTAACTTAGAGCCTTTGAAAGCACCAAACAACAAACTAATTTATCTTTATAAAGAAGGATATACATATATTTCATTCAGTTTCTGCCAGGCCAGCAGGGAGCTTTAGGTCTGAAACAATTGCTGGGCACTGAGGAGAAAGAGGAAGCCTCAGAATTTAGATAATGTCATCGCCACCCCCCACTCCAACTCTCACACATTGTTGGTACTTTCATATCAGTGGCTGTCCATCTCAGTTTAGGTATGCACTCACAGCCTTTTAGCGGCATCACAGACACACAGGGAGCTGTTGGCAGACACAGTGACAGCCAGATTTTCTGGGACTCTGAGGAGTGTAAGGGGCCCAGCAATGCTGACCCTCTGGTTGAGCAGGAGTCATCAGTAAAACAACAGATTCTGGCCATACAGAGAGCCATGCCTGAAGGTTTGGAGGAGATTCTGGAAGGTAGGCATGTCCTGCTTTACACAGTAGAACCGTGAATGCAGACATGCAGACTATAGTGACTTTATAATGTGGTTGCTCTTATCAAGAAGGCAAGGCAGGCTATTTGTACAAACCAGTGTCCCATAAAGTACAAAGGAGAGAAGGCCAGTTCGTCTGTTTCGCTGGTATTACTTGCGAATGACACATAGCCAAAACACAGCAGAATTGAAAAGTTACCCACATAGTACAGAGATTCTTTTCTAATATCAGATTGCACAGGAGAAGTCTCAGTTTAACATTCTATCTAAAACATGGGAACTCCTGATATCAAGTGGTACAAGCCCACATTGTGTGATCAAGCCCTGGAGTTGGACTTGACGTTTGGTGAGGTGGTGGCCTGGCCTGGCAATGGAGCTAGGGCCTCAGGTTGCAGCCACAGTAAGCCTGGATAGGGCACTCCTAGTTAGTGATGAGAATGCAGCATCTCTCGTAAATCCTCTCTGGATGTGTCCCTATTTGAATGTTGACCTCCATTAATAAGTGAAGAGTTGAAGTCTGATAAAACAATTAATTTTCCTCCAAATTCCACAGGTTTGGCTAACAACTGGCTTTTTCTTCTGGAAACTGATTTTTTTTTAATATTTGAAAGTTCACAAAACCGTAAGTTCAATTTTCAGACTAGTGGTGCAGCATAAATGTGCATAATAGGTTGTAGCTGACTAGATGGATGGACACAGATCACTTATACTGGATCCTGACTCATATTTCAGAAGGTGGACATTGCCAGTTAATATTTCAGCAGATACAGGTAGCCTCTGGTTGCAGTAGGGCTGAAGTGGGGTCTCCTGGTTATCAGTGAGACAGCGGTGGTAGTGAAACTGGGGAATCCTGTTTGCGGGGCATTAGTGGCTCCAGTGTAGGTTGAGATGAGGCAGTGGAGGAGGGGTTGGCTGCGCAGTATCATTGGTGAGCTGGGTCAGGACTCATCGTGGAGGCAGCAGAATGAAGATAGACCCTCTTTCAGTTATATCTTCTTATTTTTCTTATTCTTAAACTATTCAATATTATGCCGGACTGTAGCGACAGTTGAAGCTTTTCACAGTATTTTACTGCATTATTTGCTGTAAAATACAAGTGACAATACATCATTCAATTCAATTCAATTCAATTGAGCCCAAGATCTTTGACCAATGTGTCAAAATGCTCCTTGTTACAAAGCTTTTCATGATCAGACATGATATAAACTCCGTTTAAAAAATGATAAGCATTGAGCTATGTTTACAAAATAAAACTGATAATGTGAATTGAACTTTCCACTGAAAATTGTCCTTCATTGTTATAATTACATCTCAGTTTGTGATGTTCCTCTCAGTGGTTGTTAGGGTTGTTTAAAATGTGGCAACTTTGATAAATAATTCCCTTGCTGGATGTGTCCTTATTTGACTATTGACCTCCATTGATAAGGGATGAGTTGAAGTCTGATAACTTTCCTCCAAATTTGACAAGAATGGCCAACAACTGGCGTTTTATTCTGGAAACTGATTAATTTATTAATATTTGAAAGTTCAGAAAACCATAAGTTCAATTTTCAGACTAGTGATGCTGCACAAATGTGCATAATAGTTTGTAGCTGACTGGATGGATAGCTGTGGTTCTGTTCGCCGAGCTGGAAGTTTTTGTTGCAAACGTTTCGTCCCCTGTGGATGGATAGACACAGTTCACTTACACTGGATCCCGACTCATACTTCAGAAGTTGGCCAGTTGATACTTCAGCAGATACAGGTAGCTTCTGAGACAGAGATAGCAACTTGTTAAGAACACAAATGACGTCTAGTGTGACTATAAACATGGTGAACTATCCCTCCTCGCCTTTCTTGACCTACACACAGCCTTTGACACAGTTGACCACAAGTGACATGGTGCCAAGTTTCAAGTAATACCAGAACATGCTTCATTGAATGAAATTAAAACAAACAGCAGGGAAGATGGGAGTATGGAGCCATGACTGCAGGCATCCTACAGCCACATCCTGTAATACTTCGATGAAATCATTCCCAAAATCTAGTAAGCCACCTGCTAGTACAGAAGCAGGAATCCCTTTTGTTAAATGCTCCCTGATCACATTTAGAGTGGTCAGGTCGCCAGAAGCAATACTAGATAACATGCAGCCCATTAGATATGATAATGCATTTACATTAAAGGTTTTGCCTGGGGGCTAAGGTCTTTGGGGATGAGCATGACTGAATCCTTTTAGGGGAAGCAGTTGCTGCAAAATGCAGGGTGTTGCATAACATGCACTCATGGAAAGCATTCAGTATAACGTAATAACCAGAACAGCTCAGCACAATATTGGCATGTTGCTAATTGACCTCCTTCCTTGATGCACACAACTGAAGTGAAGACCTTGACCACTTCTCTACATAATTGAGATGGCACTGACCCAGGTGACAAACTCAGACCAGGCTACCAGGGTTTACTGGCCTGGACTCGGGCTCATTTGTCAGTTCTCTGGGAACAGGACACCCATGTTTCGCATCATTTCTCCGACATATTCAGATTGTGTTATTGACTGAGCATAGATTCATAAAGTCATAAAGATGTACAGCATGGAAACAGACCCTTCGGTCCAACCCATCCATGCCGAACAGATATTCCAACCCAATCTAGTCCCACCTGCCAGCACCCAGCTCATATACCCATCCAAATGCCTTTTAAATGTTGCTATTGTACCAGCCTCCACCACTTCCTCTGGCATCTCATTCCATACATGTACCACCCTCTGTGTGAAAAAGTTGCCCTGTAGGTCTCTATTATATCTTTCCCCTCTCACCCTAAACCTATGCCCTCTAGTTCTGGACTCCCCGACCCCAGGGAAAAGCATTTGTCTATTTACCCTATCCATGCCCCTCATAATTTTGTAAACCTCTATAAGGTCACCCCTCAGCCTCCGACGCTCCAGGGAAAACAGCCCCAGCCTGTTCAGCCTCTCCCTATAGCTCAAATCCTCCAACTTTGGCAACATCCTTGTAAATCTTTTCTGAACCCTTTCAAGTTTCACAACCTCTTTCCGATAGAAAGGAGACCAGAATTGCATGCAATATTCCAATAGTGGCCTAACCAACGTCCTGTACAGCCGTAACATGATCTCCCAACTCCTGTACTCAATACTCTGACCAATAAAGGAAAGCATACCAAACGCCTTCTTCACTATCCTATCTACTGGTGACTCCACTTTCAAGGAGCTATGAACCTGCACTCCAAGGTCTCTTTGTTCAGCAACACTCCCAAGGACCTTACCATTAAGTGTATAAGTCCTGCTAAGATTTGCTTTCCCAAAATGCAGCACCTCACATTTATCTGAATTAAACTCCATCTGCCACCTCTCAGCCCATTGGCCCATCTGGTCAAGATCCTGTTGTATTCTGAGGTAACACTCATTGCTGTCCACTACACCTCCAATTTTGGTGTCATCTGAAAACTTAATAACTGTACCTCTTATGCTTGCATCCAAATTATTTATGTAACTGACAAAAGGTAGAGGACCCAGCACTGATCCTTGTGGCACTCCACCGGTCACAGGCCTCCAGTCTGAAAAACAACCCTCCACCACCACCCTCTGTCTTCTACCTTTGAGCCAGTTCTGTATCCAAATGGCTAGTTCTCCCTGTATTCCATGAGATCTAACCTTGCTAATCAGTCTCCCATGGGGAACCTTGTTGAACGCCTTACTGAAGTCCATATAGATCACATCTACTGTTCTGCCCTCATCAATCCTCTTTGTTACTTCTTCAAAAAATTCAATCAAGTTTGTGAGACATGATTTCCCACACACAAAGCTATGCTGACTATCCCTAATCAGTCCTTGCCTTTCCAAATACATGTACATCCTGTCCCTCAGGATTCCCTCCAACAACTTGCCCACCACCGACATCAGGCTCACTGATGGCTTGTCCTTATTGCCCTTCTTAATCAGTGGCATCATGTTAGCCAACCTCCAGTCTTCCAGCACCTCACCCGTGACAATCGATGATCCAAATATCTCAGTAAGAGGCCCAGCAATCACTTCCCTAACTTCCCACAGAGTTCTAGGGTACATCTGATCAGGTCCTGGGGCTTTATCCACTTTTATGCATTTCAAGACATGCAGCACTTCCTCCTCTGTAATATGGACTTCTTGCAAGATGTCACCATCTATTTCCCTACAGTCTGTATCTTCCATATCCTTTTCCACAGTAAATACTAGGGCAGCTTCAGAATGCCAATGCTGACCTGGGTGCATAGTTGGCTTTTAGAGGTGGCACGAGCACCAGAGATGCTGGTCTTTCAGCAGATATCCTGACAGTGGTGTGTTATTCCAGGAAGAGCAACTGATAAAATGGGAATGGAGTCTGCCAAAAAGGATATCACCAGGCCGTTTGTTAATGAGAAGGGTTTGGTAAGATACTATGGGGAATCGTATTGGGCATCACTATGTGAATCCCTCCAAAAAATGTGATGCACCTAATGATAAAGAGGTAAGATTCAATGGCGATTATTTGTCTTCAGGTGATGCAGGGGTTCATTGGACCAAGATGTGCAGTTAAAGGTTTTGCAGTTCTCTTCTCACCTTGCAGAGGAAACCCTGACAGGGGAGGTAAAGTTTGGCTGTTAACTCAATGACCTTCTCACCAAGCGGGACCATCAGTGTGTGAAATGCCTGTCCTTGCCACATGAATAAGATCTGACTGAACTGAATTGCTTAATTCCAGGAATCTAAGTCAGTTGCTGTTTGACCTCCAGAGGGAAAGTTGGTTTCCAGGCTGAGCATGCAGCCTGCCTCAGTTCCCCTATCCCTGTCTCTAAACTGCTGGCTGGAGAGAAACCTTCCCTTTGACTGCGAGGAGGATAGTGACTGAGCCCCTCTCACCAAGAATATCATTAGCAGATACTACCCTCCAAGAAACTTAAATTCACTGACCTGATTTTTTATTTAATGGAGTAATTGGTCTGAGAGCAAAGATGGCCATCAAAGTGACTGCCTGCATGTGTTCCAATAAGCTCAGTTCCTGGAAACAGATGACACTAAGCCAGAATGTGTTAGTGTATGGGCCATTGACATCACTACACTCAGTGCGTAAGAATGTCACTAAGTGCATATGTGCAGAAGGTCTTCTGAGGCTGATGTTCAGCATGCCAACTGCCAACTGAATCTGCATGTTAACCTAAAGACATCCTGAACTGGGACTCACAAGTGTCTTTGTGCTTCAGGTTGCCAAAGCATATTAGAAAACATTCTCTGTCTCTTTTCTTTCTACCAAAGTGCATAACCTCACATCTTTCCCACATTGTATTCCAACTGCCACTTCTTTGCCTATTCTTCTGCACTGTCCATGTCCTTCTGCAGTCTCCCCACTTCCTCAACATTACCAGTCCCTCCCCCTAACTTTGTGTCATCTTCAAACTTAGCAACAATGTCCTCTGTTCCTTGGTCCAGTTAGGTAGTGTATAACATGGTCCCAATACGGACCCCTGTGGAACCCCACTAGTCACTGGCTGCCATTAAAACACGAGTTTTAAGAGTTTCCACATCCACAAGATAGTTCTAGTAATTACTTTAATAAATGCCTTTTGGTTAGAAGTGACAAACTTGTCTTTTCAAGAAGATATGTTGTTAAACACTGTCTATGGCAGACTTTAACAAATTTGCAATCAGACAGGTGTCAGCTGCCAAAATTTATACTTGTAGCCAGACAGTAAGTTCTCACGCAGGGGGTGTGCCCAACCCATTATTGATTGTCTAACAGAAGGACAAGATTTCTGTCCGGTTTCAGTCAATGCCCAGAAAATCTAATGCTGGCAGTTAAGTAAACAACATGGAAAACTGGATTGCATGATACTAACTGTGCAAACATTCCCACAATTACTATGTTGTACTTACATCAGCAATAATACTGCTTTAGTCTGGCTGTACGAGAACACCAATTTTACCAAAAGAGTCATAGGGGACCTTGAAATAATAACTCTACTTCTCTATTCACAGATTATGCCAGATTTGCTGAATTTCTCTATCACTTTAATTCATCAATTATATCTCATGATGGAAGGTAAATAAAATTGCAAAATTAAGAGACACGATTGTAGTGTAGTAGTAATTCAGAAGTCTGGGTTCAAACCACCTCTCTCCCTGCCCCCCCATGGCAGCTGTGCAATTGAAACTCAATTAATAAATCTGGAACAGCTTTAATCTCAGTTATTGGGCCATGAAATTTCCATTGGTTGTTGTAAAACCCCACCTGGTTCACTAATGCCCTTTTGGGAAGGAAAGCTGTCATCCTGAGCTAACCTGTGGCTCCAGATCCAAGGCAATGTGGTGGCCTCTTACTGTCCTCAAAAATGTTCCACTTGTTTCAAGGGCAATTAGAGATGGGCAACTCTGGCTTTGCCCACATCCCTTGAAAGTATACACTGTATCTATATTTAAAACTACCCACAAAAGGTAACTCTCATACTGCTCCCGAATCAAATGCATCATATGCATTTTATAATACATTATAACATTAGGATCAGCATTGGTTGGATGACCAGTGTGCAAAGCAGTGTGATGCCCAACAGCGTGGGTTCAATTCCCTCATCGGCTGAGGTTACCATGATGGACTCTCCTTCTCAACCTTTCTCCCCTCACCTGAAGCATGATGACCCTCAGGATAAATCACCACTAGCCATCTCTCTTTCTAATAAGAGAGCAGCCTTATGGTCTGGTAAGGCTGTGGCGACTTGACTTGATCAACATTTTTTTAGTTATATCCTCTGTAGATTAATTCTGAAACTGCATTCTGTAGCTCTACAAACATTCAAATTGATGAGTCACATTTTATCTGTTTATTAATTAGTTAGTGTTTACATCAGCAGAAATAATCCTTGGGTTGATAATGGTAAAAGCAGTATTCCAATGACAGCAATCAAAAATAAAGGAGCACCAGTCACTCCCTATTCCACATTTCCTGAATTTTCAGAAATTTCTAGTTCAGACCTTCACCTTCTGCAAATAGATCATCAGCTTCAGTATCATAATCTTCTCTGCAGAAGCATGTTCCAGATTTAAGTTTATAATTATAAAAGTTGTCAATTTTCATGATAAATGCTGTGGATTTCTATTCTCAATGGGTCAAGACTCCTGTGGCGTTTCCTGACCCGATTTCCAATAAAAGACAAGAGAAGAGTTGTTCATGTATTACAGATGGTAACCTATTTGTTTTAAAGTAGCACAAATAGGAATTCGATGGGAATATATTAACTGGCCTGTTAAAACAGTACACAGAGGAAATGCAAGTGTTGAAATATTTGGACAAAAATGTTTTGAATGTATCTGTGTTTCTGCAGGGATTTTAACAAGCTCATATATCAATAAAAAGGAATTGCTTCCTGACACCTGCTTAACTAGAGCAAGGAAATAGTTCCTTTCTTTCTGTGCATTACATTTTAAGACATTTTTATTAAAAGGGACAGACTGATGTTTAATTTGTTCAAGGGTGATTTCAAAGGCATGTTGAATGAAATACAAACAATGGAAAAATATGTCACGTAACTCAAATGATAGGGCCGCTGATTTAAAATACAATCTTGTCAAACAATAAACATACTGGTGTTGGCGGACAGGACATAGATTGTGCATCGTTAATATTGAGTACGTGGGGAAGTGTTTCCATTTAACTCCAGTAGTGCCGGTATATTTTTCATGGGGTGTGCCAACAATAGTAATGATCTTAAACTGACCTGCATGATTATTCACATGTTATTCTTATTGAAGGGGATAAACGTAGCAGAAGCAGTACCTTGGAATTCTGCTTGCATTATGCATAGAAACCATCCTTTCTCCTGTTCATTCATAGAAAGGATATGGGCCAGGACCAGGCAGGTGGGACTAGTTTAGTTTGGGATTGTGTTTAGCATGGACTGATTGAACCAAAGAGTCTATTTCTGTGTTGTATGACTCTATGTTTCATACAGAATAACCTGTATATTTGGAAGACAAGCTGCTGTTCATTTAGGTGCCGTTCATCAAATCCATGGAAATGCTATGGATGAAAATGTACAAGGCATGATTAGTAAGTTTGCAGACGACACTAAAATTGCAGGCAGTATCGTGAAGAGTGAGAAACGTTATCAGAAATTGCAGCTGGCCCTTGATCAGTTGGGGAAGTGGGCCGAGAAATGGCAAATGGAGTCTAATATAGATAAGTGTGAGGTCTTGCATTTTTGGAAAGTCAAATCAAGGTGGGAGTTTCATGGTGAATAGTAGGGGATTAAGGAGAGTAGTGGAACAGAGAGAGACTTTGGAGTTCAGTTGTATGCTTCTCTGAAAGTGGAGTCACAGATAGACAGGGCAGTGAAGAAGGCTTTTGGCACACTAGCCTTCATCAGTCAGGGCGTTGAGTATAGAAGTTGAGAAGTTATGTTGCAGTTGTACAGGACATTGGTGAGGCTTCATTGGCATATTGTGTTCAATTTTGGTGACCTTGCTTTCGGAAGGATGTTAGTAAACTGGAAAGACTGCAGAAGAAATTTATAAGGATGTTTACAATGGTCTGGGTTATAGGGATAGATTGGACAAACAAGGACATTTTTCTTTAGAGCATAGGAGACTGAGGGGGGAATCCTATAGGAGTGTATAAGATCACGAGAGGCATGGATAGGGTGAATGCACTCAGTTTTCTTTCCCCAGGGTGGGGAATCAAGGGGAAATGAGGAAACTGGAGAAGGAAGAGCGCTTCATCATCCGCCAGGAACCCTCCAACCACAAGGATGAATTCAGACTTCTCCAGTTTCCTCATTTCCCCTCCCCCCACCTTGTCTCAGTCCCAACCCTCAAATTCAGCACCACCTTCCTAATCTGCAATCTTCTTCCTGACCTCTCCGCACCCACCCCCACTCCGGCCTATCACCCTCACCTTAACCTCCTTCCACTTATCGCATTTTCAACGCCCCTCCCCCAAGTCCCTCCTCCCTACCTTTTATCTTAGCCTGCTTGGCACACTTTTCTCATTCCTGAAGAAGGGCTCATGCCCAAAACGTCGATTCTCCTGCTCCTTGGATGATGCCTGACCTACTGCGCTTTTCCAGCAACACATTTTCAGCTCTGATCTCCAGCATCTGCAGTCCTCACTTTCTCCTGAGGAATCAAGGACCAGAGAACATTTTAAGGTCACAGAGAGTGGTACGCATATGGAATGAGCAGCCAGTGGAAGTTGTTGAGGCGGGTACATTTAACAACACTTATAATTCTTCATTTCCTGCCTTCCCTCAGCACTTACCACTTCTAGCCTTCCATACATGCCAATTCTAGAGTTAATTTCGTGGATTTATGGTATTATGGATAGGAAAGGTTTAGAAGGATAAGGGCCAAGTGCAGGGAAATGAACTTAGCGTGGACAGACATTTTGGTCGGCATGGACCAGTTTGGGCTAAAGGGCCTGTCTCCGTGCTGTGGGATGGGGACTATGAGTGTGTGCTACAGTGGAACAGGCAATCATTCACCCTGTCAAACCGATGCCAGTTCTCCTAAAATAGCTAAATTTACTTTACATATGTTATTATGCAATTAATTTAATTACAATTAATGAATAACTTAATACTTTATGACTTCAGTTTCTTTGATAAATTCATCTCTTTTGCCAAAGGCTACATAAAATGCCTTGCATCCCTTATCTTTGATTTTAAACTCCCAAGCCTTCTTGCCTGTCCTCCTTATCCTAAACTAAACCCATATAATTCTTCATTTCCTGCCTTCCCTCAGCACTTACCACTTCTAGCCTTCCATACATGCCAATTCTAGAGTTAATTTCGTGGATTTATGGTATTATACTGACCTGGAGCAGAGGCCAGTGAGGGGAAAGCACTGGAGGCCAGTGAGGGGGAAAACAGTCCTGAAGTTGAGGCCGGTGAGAGGAAAGCAGTGGAGGCCAGTGAGGGGAAAGCAGTCCCAGAGCAGAGGTCAGTGAGGGGAAAGCAGTCCCAGAGCGGAGGTCAGTGAGGGGAAAGCGGTCCCAGAGCAGAGGTCAGTGAGGGGAAAGCAGTCCCAGAGCGGAGGCCAATGAGGGGAAAGCAGTCCTGAAGTGGAGGCCGGTTAGAGGAAAGCAGTGGAGGCCAGTGAGGGGGAAGCAGTCCCAGATTGGAGGCCAGTGAGGGGGAAGCAGTCCCAGAGTGGAGGCCAGTGAGGGGGAAGCAGTCCCAGAGCAGAGGCCAGTGAGGGGAAAGCAGTCCCAGAGCAGAGGCCAGTGAGGGGAAAGCAGTCCCAGAGTGGAGGCCAGTGAGGGGAAAGCAGTCCCAGAGCAGAGGCCAGTGAGGGGAAAGCAGTCCCAGAGTGGAGGCCAGTGAGGGGAAAGCAGTCCCAGAGCAGAGGCCAGTGAGGGGAAAGCAGTCCCAGAGTGGAGGCCAGTGAGGGGAAAGCAGTCCCAGAGCAGAGGCCAGTGAGGGGAAAGCAGTCCCAGAGTGGAGGCCAGTGAGGGGAAAGCAGTCCCAGAGTGGAGGCCGGTGAAGGGGAAAGCAGTCCCAGAGTGGAGGCCAGTGAGGGGAAAGCAGTCCCAGAGCAGAGGCCAGTGAGGGGAAAGCAGTCCCAGAGCAGAGGCCGGTGAGGGGGAAGCAGTCCCAGAGTGGAGGCCGGTGAAGGGGAATCAGTCCCAGAGTGGAGGCCGGTGAGGGGGAAGCAGTCCCAGAGCGGAGGCCGGTGAGGGGAAAGCAGTCCCAGAGCAGAGGCCGGTGAAGGGGAATCAGTCCCAGAGTGGAGGCCGGTGAGGGGGAAGCAGTCCCAGAGCGGAGGCCGGTGAGGGGGAAGCAGTCCCAGAGTGGAGGCCAGTGAGGGGGAAGCAGTCCCAGAGTGGAGGCCAGTGAGGGGGAAGCAGTCCCAGAGTGGAGGCCAGTGAGGGGAAAGCAGTCCCGAAGTGGAGGCCAGTGAGCGGGAAGCAGTCACGAATAAAAGTACCTTGGAGCAGTTGAGAGCTGGTGCAGAGCGGATGGAGGCTTGGAGTGGAGTGAGAATAGTTGTACACCTGGGGTCTGGTGCCAGTGGTCAGACCATGTGAGGAAACCCCAGAGCTGAGCTACTGTAAAATTTTTATGTGTAATTTGTTTGTATATTTATAATGACTACCTTTTTAACTATGTCATATTTCTGTAAAATAATGCAACTACTTTTTTTAAAATTCCTTTTTTCTGTATGTAAGATTTGTACCTAGGAACTTGTACTTAAGAGGTGACATTGTAATACTTTACACTGTACTCCTGTACTTCTGTACTTGAATACACATGTCAATAAAGGATATTCTAATTCTAATTCGAATTCGCATTCTCTGGATCAGTGGGAGCACTCTCAAGGCCCTCTCCACAGATCTGAGCACAAAGTCGAAGTTCACACTCTCCAATGCTGAGGGGCAGCTATGTTGCTGAAGGTGCCATTTTTCAGAAGTGACATGAAATTGTTGCCAAATCTGCTTCTTAGTTGGAAACAGAAGGTTCCTTAAATAACTCCACATGGCTGGTATGCCGTCACCAAGTCATCCTTTACTTACACGTCCATAGTACATGACACTGACACAGCTCCCTCACAGCCAGCTTCTAGAGTGAGCAGAACCCCTGACACTCCTGTTTATATCTGTCAGCCAGGATTCCCTGATGGAACCAGGTTAATAACCCCAATCAGGGATCTCATTTTTTATGAAATCCACTTGGCTGACTCTTTTCCAATCACTGCAGTCCCATGAAACTATTTTGAGGAAGAATAGATGATTTCTGCAATAATAAAACTTAATATTTTGGAAATGCAGAATAGGGCAGAACAAGCATCATCTGTGAAAAGATGAACAATGTTAATGCTTTGGGTTGATGATCTGTGAGCTGTGTTCTTCCAGTGTTTTTGCCAATATCCATCCCATTACCAACATCAGATTTTTCCCTGGACTGGTATCTCCTGTCATGTAATCTTTTCCAGCCAATTGCAGATCTTCCCTTGATTTCTATTCCTCCCTTCCCACTTCCCACGGGCAGCACGGTGGCACAGTGGTTAGCACTGCTGCCTCACAGCGTCTGAGACCCGGGTTCAATTTCCGCCTCAGGCGACTGACTGTGTGGAGTTTGCACGTTCTCCCCGTGTCTGCGTGGGTTTCCTTCGGGTGCTCCGGTTTCCTCCCACAGTCCAAAGATGTGCAGGTCAGGTGAATTGGCCACGCTAAATTGCCCGTAGTGTTAGGTAAGGGGTAAATGTAGGGGTATGGGTGGGTTGCACTTCGGCGGGTCGGTGTGGACTTGTTGGGCTGAAGGGCCTGTTTCCACACTGTAATGTAATCTAATCTAATCACTTTCCCTACCTCTCTACTTTCTTTAATCCTGTTACATTTATTTCTGTTTCCTTGACACTTCAAAAGTGAGAGGCCAGTTGTCTAAAAAGTTGTTGTGATCATATCATATGGTTCTGCGGAATCAAGGTGGGAAGACCTCCAGTTGAAGATACTCCCCAAACCATTGCAAGAAAGCGAATTGTTGGTGGAATGCAAAGTAGGACATAATGGTCTATATTATCTGGAGTTATTATGAGCACAGTAGTCTATTGGACACGATGAAGCTTAACCATCCCAATCTGGTAAGTTGTGAGGATCCATGTGGGAACCATATCAGGACCAAAAATGTTGGCATAAAAACATAGCAAGTTTATTAATATCTTTTTACGCAGTATGGTCTACCTGTGACTCCAATCCCATAACTGCATTCTTGATATATAATAGACTCAGGAAAACTGAGGATGGCAATTAGTCCTACCACTCCAATCTCAGGGGCAAATGGGGGGAAAAAACACTTTTTTTGCTCATGTTCAGAATTATATTAAGACCACAAGACCATAAGACTATAGGAGCAGAAGTAAGGCCATTCGGCCCATCGAGTCCACTCCGCCATTCAATCATGGCTGATGGGCATTTCAACTCCACTTACCCGCATTCTCCCTGTAGCCCTTAATTCCTTGTGACATCAACAATTTATCAATCTCTGCCTTGAAGACATTTAGCGTCCCAGCCTCTGCGACAATGAATTCCACCGGCCCACCACTCTCTGGCTGAAGAAATGTCTCCACATTTCTGTTCTGAATTTACCCCCTCTAATTCTAAGGCTGTGTCCACGGAAATAATTTCCTAGCGTCCACTCTCTCCAAGCCATGTATTATCTTTTAAGTTTCTATTAGATCTCTCCTTAATCTTCTAAACTCCAATGAATACAATCCCAGGATCCTCAGCCGTTCCTCATATGTTAGACCTACCATTCCAGGGATCATCTGCGTGAATCTCCGCTGGACACGCTCCAGTGCCAGTATGTCCTTCCTGAGGTGTGGGGACCAAAACTGGACACAGTACTCCAAATGGGGCCTAATCAGAGCTTTATAAAGTCTCAGTAGCACAACAGTGCTTTTATATTCCAACTCTCTTGAGATAATTGACAACATTGCATTCACTTTCTTAATCACGGACTCAACCTGCATGTTTACCTTTAGAGAATCCTCAACTAGCACTCCCAGATCCCTCTGTACTTTGGCTTTACAAATTTTCTCACCGTTTAGAAAGTAGTCCATGCTTGTATTCTTTTTTTCCAAAATGCAAGGCCTCGCATTTGCTCACATTGAATTCCATCAGCCATTTCCTGCACCACTCTTCCAAACTGTCTAGATCCTTCTGCAGCCTCCCCAGTTCCTCAGTACTATCTACCTGTCCACCGAACTTTGTATCATTGGCAAACTTAGCTAGAATGCCCCCAGTCCCTTCATCCAGATCATTAATATATAATGTGAACAGCTGCGGCCCCAACACTGAACCCTGCGGGACACCGCTTGTCACCGACTGCCATTCCGAAAAAGAACCTTTTATCCCAACTCTCTGCCTTCTGTCAGACAGCCAATCCTCAATCCGTACCAGTAGCTCACCTCGAACACCATGGGCCCTCACCTTGCTCAGCAGCCTCCCGTGTGCACCTTATCAAAGGCCTTTTGGAAGTCTAGGTAGATAACATCCAATGGGTTTCCCTGGTCTAACCCAGGGAATTAAATAAATATTGATCATTGGCCAACTTGCTATGCAAGTTCATTCACATTAACTTGAATGAGTATACTCCTAAGGATACAATTAACCAGACCACTAAAGGTTGCGATGCAAGTTAATCAGGCAATTAAAAGAAAAACAAAGCATTGGGATTCATTTCTGGAGCGATAGAATTGAAAATCAGAAAAGTTATATTGGACATGTAAAATCTGTGTCAGTAGTCAGTACAGTTCTGCCCTCCACATTATGAAAAGGATATCTATGACACTGGGGAAAGTGTGAAAAACATATTTACAGGAATAATAGTTGAGAGGTTATAACTAAGAAGTACTGACAAAGCTGAGGCATTCTCTAGAGACGATGGTTGAGAGAGATTTTTAAAATTTTTGAATACTATGTTGGGCCAGCCTATGCAATAGAGAAAGTGTTTCTACTTGTGAGGTGTGCATAAATATGCAAATCAGTATAAGATAATCGACAATAAATCCAATAAGGAATGCAGGAGTTAGAATAGTTAGAATGGCTAACTACCACTGGAGTAGTTAAAGGAAATAGCAACAATGCATTTAAGAAGGTGGTAGGTAAACACATGACGGAAAAGGCAGAAAAGGTTACAGTGGTAGTGATAGATCAAAAATGTTGGGAAAAACACCAGGGCTGACCAACTGGACTGAAGGTCATGTTTCTGCGCTTTACATTCTGTGTGTGTTGTCATGTAAACGAAAATCATCCAATAGTCAATCACTCATGATGAAAGCTGTGTGATTTACATCTATACAGTTTGGATTCTAAGACAGTGGCTTCTGGGTGTTGGTTACTTTTATGGTGTTTTAAATAAATAACTAGGTCAGTGAGTCCTGCTGGAATGTTAGCCCAATCCAATAGGTGCCAGAGGACAGGATCCCATGGAATATTAAATGTAAGATTTTTGGTATTGTCAGGGTTTACGATAGAGAGTGAAAACATTGAAGAAGTTTTTGATTCAGAATAATCAAGGATTAATATTCAATTAGGAAATTCAGAGATGGGAGGTTTTTAAGCAGTTTTGGAGAAGATCTGACAGGGATCAGATTTCTCTTCTGGAAAGGAGTATAGGACAGTTCGGAGGATAAATTACTTTAGTTACATGTTCCCTTGTGGAACCTCAGACTAGGAATATTTGGTTAAAAATTGGCAGATTGTTAAAAGACTGAGAAAATCTAAGCTTGTAGTTTGACAGGTATTAGTATAAGATGATAGTTCACAGCAAAGACCTGGAAAGAATCAATTGAGTCAAACTTAAAGGTTTGAGGTGGAGGGTTACTTCTGAATGTGAAACTGTAAAGTGATGACACAAGGAGGAGATGAGACATTGTTTTGATGTATGTTTTAACAATTCTCAAACAGTGTTCTACATTTAGGGAGGTTGGTTTCATTTTTAATTTCATTTTGTAACAAGTTTCAGTTTATTGTTAAGGAACAGCTGTAGCCTTGTGTGGTTATGTTTCAGTGAATGACCACCACATTAAAATTAAAGAAGTAGTCTATCAAGCTAGATTTCATTATGCAAAGTGGTTTGTCTAAGTGTAACACTAGCTGGAATTGTTACACTCATCAGGAGTTTATTAGTTTCATAAATTATTTTATATAAAATGGTAAACTACATAACAAGCAGATATTACAGCAAAGCAGACATTACAGCAAAGCAACCAATTTTCATGTGTGCAGCATGCAAACCCATTGCAGATTAACAGACAGGTAGTGACAGAACATTGTATACACACACCACATAGAGTCCTTAAAAACAAACACTCTTAAAGGACACATTGCAGCTATAACATATATGTGCAATATTAGTGGCACACCCCTCCATTTTGATATATTTGCTGCCATGAACAGCCAGCAATCTCCCCAAGTCATGATATTCAGGTTTCTTGAAGGGCATTTATGGGTGAGACTTCATGCCTGGATACCTTGCCATGTTCCCATCAGAGTATGCGTGTAAGCTGTTTCTGTAAAAGTCACTAAACTGCTTCTTTTATAGTCAGTAAACATTCCTTAAAAGCATTAGGGAAACACTGCGATGCAATGAAGTTAGTGACTGCCTAAGTGAGAGAGTCTGTCTGTGGGATTGAGGATGATTTGGTTTTTAGGTTTGTTGGGTTCTGAGATGGTTGATAAATCCAACGTGTGACCGTCAGATTCTTCCAAATTCAGGTAAGATGGTGCTTGAAGGGTTGGGTTGATGGTTGTTTGGAGGTTTGTGCACTGACTCCAAAGTCTTGACTTTGCTATTGCACATTATTGACAAAGGGTTCTCAATGTGTTTGATGCTCTCCCAATCAATTTTATCCATTTTGGTTCAGTCTCAAGTACGGGACTCCCATGAATCATCAGGAATGTTTGACCTCTTCATTTGATGGCATCTCTAAAGTATAGCCACTGTCCTGTAAGTCTCCTGCTGCACTCAAGTCACTTTAGCAGTCAGGTGTCAGACATGTGAACTACATGCGCCAACTAAAGATTGTAGTTTTGAGAGATTAACCTATTGCTGCTATGCTGATTGTCTCTTCCGAGTTGGCACTTGATGTGAAGGATCTTGCAAAGTCACCTCTGGTAATACATCTCTAGTGCCTGCTGTCTGTGTTTAAGTCTCTAAAGCATGTAGGACCATAGGAATACCTACTGCCCAGTAAACCGTAAACTTAGGATAGATGTTCCCTTCTCTGAGGTGGCAAGAATTTTGATGAGTAAGATGACTTAATCAGCCTGGTGTCAAAAAATCAAATATATTTTTGCCATAGGCCTTTTTTGGGATTGCATGAGTGAATTATATCTCTGTCTTAAATTAATTAAAATGTTTGTTTACTAGCACAGGTCTGCATTCTACCTTGACAAAAGGATATGTTCACCTCAAAGTGCAATCCACCTACAAACTATTAACTGTGCATTAGGAACGGAACCTAATACCTCCCAGAGCTTGAGATAATTAGGGGCAGGTCTCTCGAAAACCTTTGGTGAAAAATAACCCAAGGTGAAGCTCCACAGACTGTGAGAAGGAGAAGTCTACCAATACGGCTCGGCATTCAGATCATTGTGAGAGTTGGAAGGCAATCAAATGTTCGGTTGGTTGAACTGATTTTAGGTGACTAGGCAGCTATCGATAGATCGCACTGTCAGCAGATTTGTATTCAAATTTCGCAGCTGTATAGAATCAGAACTCATATCTCAGCACCAAAATAATTTAATCACGTCATTTAACCATGACTTATATACTTTCTGAGAACTACAATAAAGTATCTGCTAAATATAACTTCTAAAATTAAACGTTTAAAATCTACAGTGACATAAGCTTTGCTGAATTTCATATTTCCACATCAGACACGGGGTGGGGGGGAACCAATTTGCTCAGGATGGACACCCTCAATTGCTAATGAACAACTGTGTTCAATATATGCATTTATGGATATTAATGACAATGCAAAAATGAGTCCGTGCTAGCCCACTGCTCAATTATACCAGAGACTCAAAGGATAGAACGTGTCAAATTTTAAACCAGCAACTCTTAATTGCAATTTGATAGGTTTACTAGTGTGTGAAAATAGAACGTGGTCTGTGAAATAACTTCACAGTGGTCGGTATCCTGTCACCAAGTCACCCTTTATTTACATATGGAATCCCTACAATGTGGAAACAGGCCATTTGGCCCAACAAGTCCACACTGATCCTCCGAAGAGTAACAGATCCCCGACCCATTCCCCTATCCTATTAGTCTACATTTACCCATGAGTAATGCACCAAATGTACACAGCCCTGAAGACTATGGGCAATTTAGCATGGCCAATTCACCTAACTTGCACATCTTTAGATTGTGGGAGGAAACTGGAGCACCTGGAGGAAACCCACCCAAGACACAGGGAGAATGTGCAAACTCCACACAGACAGTCACCCGAGGGTCCCTGGCACTGACAGGCAGCAGTGCTAACTGCTGAGCCAGTGTTGCCCTCTAAAACAATTACATGGAGAATCCTTGACACTGATCCAGCTTCTTCAGAGCCAGCTCTCAGTGAATAGAACCTCTGACAGTCCTGTATATTTTTTCTTGTTTATTAATTTTATTGAACAATTCACAGTTTACAAAACAATTAACATTAACAGCTGTATACATAGAAACAGTAATTTTACAAGGTAGTGGAGTAGCAAGGCCCCAAACCCTACCTAGAACCAGTTTTCAGGGAAATGGGGACAAACCTCAAATCCCAAACAGTCCTGTTTATTTTTTTTGTTTCCTCTGATACTCCTGTTTTTTCTTCCCCCCCAGCACCCATGGTGTGTGTGTGCAGGTGTGAGACATAGTGAGAGACACAAGGTGCACAAATCTTTATTGAATTTCCACCATCAGGAAGCTAGGAAAACACCCGAGAGGCCAGTGACATGCCCTTTTCAAAAGGGCAGTGCTGTGTGATCAAGCAGTGAAGGGGAGGGCAGGGATTAAATCAAAATAGAGTTGGAGGGGGAAATAATGCACTCCACTCCCTGCGGCGCCCACCTCTCCAGGGTGTTGGTGGACACCATGTGCTCCTTCTCCAAGGACACCCGGGCCCTAACGTAACTGCGGAAGAGGAGCAGGCAGTCGGCCCTAACGACCCAATCCACGGCCCGCTGCCTGGACCTGTTTATGGCCAGTTTGGCCAGGCCCAGGAGCAGACCCATGAGGAGGCCTTCAGACCTGCCCCCCCCCCCCTCCTCCGTACAGTCCTGTTTATTTTTTTTCTTTTTTCTTTTTCTTTTTAACCCCCACACTACCACCTCCCCGCGGCGCCCATCTCCCCCTGAACAACTCCAGGGTGTTGGTGGACACCGCGTGCTCCTTCTCCAAGGACACCCGGGCCAACAGTCCTGTTTATATATTTTTTTTTCAGTGAAGAGGAGGGTAGGGATTAAATCAAAATAGAGTTGGAGGGGAAGACTCCTGTTTATTTTTTTTTAATAGGCAAACACCCGAGTGGCCAGTGACAAACACTGCCCTTCACATCAAAGGGCGACACTCCAGTTAATCTCCTGGTTATTGTTTTTTCTCTGTGACACAACAGTCCTGTTTATTTTTTTTTTATTTTTTTTTAGTGAAAGGCACAAAGTGCATGAATCTTTATTTGAGTTCCACCACCAGGAAGATAGGAAAACACCCGGGTGGCCAGTGACAAACACTGCCCTTCACATCAAAGGGCAGTGCTGTGTGATCAAAACAGTGAAGGGGAGGGTAGGGACTAAATCAAAATAGAATTGGAACACTCCTGTTTAATTTTTTTTCCTGTTTTTTTTTCCTTTTTTTTCTTTTCTTTTTTAACCCCCACACTACCACCTAAGTGCGGTAGTGCTTATTTTATCCCCAGCACCCATGGTGTGTGTGTGCAGGTGTGAGACACAGTGAAAGACACAAAGTGCACGAATCTTTATTCAAATTCCACAACACTCCTGTTTATTTTTTTTTTCCCTTTTTTTTATATTAACCCCCACACTACCACCTAAGTGCGGTAGTGCTTATTTTTTCCTCAGCACCCATGGTGTGTGTGTGCAGGTGTGAGACACAGTGAAAATCACAAAGTGCACGAATCTTTATTCAATTTCCACCACCAGGAAGACAGGAAAACACCCGGGTGGCCAGTGACAAACACTGCCCTTCACATCAGAGGGCAGTGCTGTGTGATCAAAACAGTGAAGGGGAGGGTAGGGACTAAATCAAAATAGAATTGGAGGGAGAAATGATGCACTCCACTCCCCGCGGCGCCCACCTCCTCCTGAACAACTCCAGGGTGTTGGTGGACACCTCGTGCTCCTTCTCCAAGGACACCCGGGCCAACAGTCCTGTTCATATTTTTATTTTTTTTTCAGTGAAGGGGAAGGTAGGGATTAAATCAAAATAGAGTTGGAGGGGAAGACTCCTGTTTATATTTTTTTAATAGGCAAACACCCGAGTGGCCAGTGACAAACACTGCCCTTCACATCAAAGGGCGACACTCCAGTTAATCTCCTGGTTATTTTTTTTTCTCTGTGACACAACAGTCCTGTTTATTTTTTTTTCAAAAAGGGAGTGCAAACGCCCAAAATCTCCTGTTTATTTTGTTTTTTTCTTTTTTGAGTCACAGTGAAAGACACAAAGTGCACCAATCTTTATTCAATTTCCACCACCAGGAAGATAGGAAAACACCCGGGTGGCCAGTGACAAACACTGCCCTTCACATCAAAGGGCAGTGCTGTGTGATCAAAACAGTGAAGGGGAGGGTAGGGACTAAATCAAAATAGAATTGGAGGGAGAAATGATGCACTCCACTCCCCGCGGCGCCCACCTCCCCCTGAACAACTCCAGGGTGTTGGTGGACACCTCGTGCTCCTTCTCCAAGGACACCCGGGCCAACAGTCCTGTTTATATTTTTTTTTCAGTGAAGAGGAGGGTAGGGATTAAATCAAAATAGAGTTGGAGGGGAAGACTCCTGTTTATTTTTTTTTAATAGGCAAACACCCGAGTGGCCAGTGACAAACACTGCCCTTCACATCAAAGGGCGACACTCCAGTTAATCTCCTGGTTATTTTTTTTTCTCTGTGACACAACAGTCCTGTTTATAGCTGTCAGCCAGGGCTCCCTAATTGGACCAGATGAATAGCCCCAATTAAAGAACTCATTCTATAAGGTCCACCTGGCTGACCTCATTATGATCACTACAGCCTGAGATGGCTTTGGCTGGTGAGTGTGAAAATCCAGAAACGCAGCACCTCTTGACAGGCTACAGCACATGATTAAAGACAGCAGAGATGTGGAATAATTCTGAACAATGTAGGGTGGAGATGTAGGTAATTCTATAATCTTTAAGCCAAAGACTTGGAGGTACTGCTTCTAAAAGTGCATGAAAGCAGTGTAACCCTAGGCTGAGGTTTGTGGGCGGCACGGTGGCACAGTGGGCGGCACGGTGGCACAGTGGTTAGCACTGCTGCCTCACAGCGCCAGAGACCCGGGTTCAATTCCCGCCTCAGGTGACTGACTGTGTGGAGTTTGCACGTTCTCCCCGTGTCTGCGTGGGTTTCCTCCGGGTGCTCCGGTTTCCTCCCACAGTCCAAAAGATGTGCAGGGTCAGGTGAATTGGCCATACTAAATTGCCCGTAGTGTTAGATAAGGGGTAAATGTAGGGGTATGGGTGGGTTTCGCTTAGGCGGGTCGGTGTGGACTTGTTGGGCCGAAGGGCCTGTTTCCACACTGTAATCTAATCTAATCTAATCTAAAAAATCTAATCTAAACACCAGGCAAAGTGAGGACTGCAGATGCTGGAAATCAGAGTCTAGATTAGAGTGGCGCTGGAAAAGCACAGTAGATCAGATAGCATCCGAGGAACAGGAAAATCAACGTTTCAGACAAAAGCCCTGCATTCTGCTTCTCAGATGCTGCCTGACCTGCTGTGCTTTTCCAGTGCCACTCTCATTTAGACTCTGAGGTAGAACACCAGCCTGAGGTGAAAGCGTTACTGACATGGAGTAAAGTTGTAGACTGGTAATGAGCCAACCAGGACCCTATACACAGCTGCAATGCCTCATGCCTCAGAATTAAGTCATCCTGATTGCTCCCAAAATAATAACCACTGACATGCATACTGATGTTTCTGTGATTAGAACCCAGCTGCATATTATGGAGCTTTGAAATTTCATATGAACAGCCCCAATACCCACATGGATACCAGCTTTGAAGCTTTGTATTTTCTGAATGTTTTTGAAATTAGTAAAGTCTTACTCCTGCAAAATCTTTCTGTATTATTAATTACTCTCTTAACTCCCGTCACTCTTCAAAACCAGCTATATCCACATCAGAGTGGTTAGATCTCCCTTAAGCATGTTGGAACTGTTTCTTATATGAAAGGTACTAAGTTGTTGTTGTCTAATATAGTTAGAATGAGCTTTAAGAAAATGTCTATTGCACAATTACATTGATAGTGTATTTTTTTATTTAATGTCAGGGAAGATGAATATGGTCTTGGGTTGTAATTAGAGGAAGGGTCACTGCACGCAAAACATTAATTCTGGTTTCTCTCCACAAATGCTTCCAGACCTGCTGAGCTTTTCCAGCAATATCTATTTTTGTCTCTGATTTACAGCATCCACAGTTCTTTCAGTTTTTATGTTGTAATTTGGATTGGAAAGCAATTGGAAGACATTTTATATTGATCTTTTGTACAGTTACTCTAGGCTTTGTACTTTCCCCTCAGTTGACATTATCCTCTCAGGATTTGGGAAATGAAGTATGTTTGAAACATTTTGATAAATTCTTTAGGGCAATTAGGTTTGGGCAATAAATGTTGGCCTTGCTAATGAAACCCACATCTCATGAAGAAATAAAATAAAACTTGGGGTACTACATCCTCCTCTCCCCCTTGCAACAGCATAAAACCCATCATACTTAATCTCTCTCCAGTTCCACAGAAACTTGACTCAAAACATTAAGTCTCTTTTTCTCTTCTTTCAGTACCTGCAATATTTTGCTGTTATATATCAGGGTTTAAATTGTTCATTGTCAAAAGTAAAAGGGGTTAATACCAGTGATTAAGCAGCTGGTTAATTATCCCCTCATTTACAAGATATGATGACACCCAATAAAAATGTCAGAGATAAATTGGATGACAATTAGTTTCTATTTGCAGGGATTATACATTAATTCATAGGAAGAGACATCACTGGACCTTGTTGATATCTAATCATTCAGATATATTTCAAAATTAAATGACAATCCTGCCAAGAAATGTATAAACAAGGTTAAAGATATTTAAAGACCCTTGCGCCTTATCATATTTCTCAGGACTAAAGCCTTGCGATTAATTATTTAGACAAGTGCACCAAGCAATTTGCACAAAGCACAGTCATACAAACAACAAAGAAATGAACTGTCAGATTATTTATGGTTCAGAGTAAGAATGGCAGGGATTCCCATTAGTCGTCTTCGTATACCATCAAAATATTAATATCCATTTAACGACAACAAGATGGCAGACAGGACTTTGATTGACATTTTTCCCAAAGAATGGGATGTCTAAGAAAGCTATACTTTCTCAGAACTGTACTGGACACTATATGCTCAAGCCTGGGTGGAATTGTCAGACTGAGTAGAGCAGAGTTTGGAGAGCTTATTATACAGTAACATAAATTAATGCAATTGGCACATTTAACAATAATGGCAACTGAAATGTATGTAAAACAGAAAAACCCATTGGATTTCTGTTGGCTATGGTAAATAGACTTTTGATTCCCGAATAGAATCTTTAGCTGCATGATCGAGTAACTTGAGCATTTGTTACATACATTGTAACTGAAGCCACATTAAAAATACTTATATTTCATCAACAGCCTAGAATAATCTTAAAGCCTTTTGAATTATCTTTGGAGTGCATTTATTATAATGTAGGCTAACATAGCTGCTATAATGAATTAGTGACTGCAGATGCTGAAAGTCAGAGTTGGTAGATGTGAAGCTGGAAGGAAATAGCAGGTCAGCCAGCATCTGAAGGGCAGGAAAGGTAATGCTTCAGGCTGAAACCCTTCGTCAGTCCTGATGAGGGGTTTCAGCCTGAAACGTTGGCTTTCCAGCTCCTTGGATGCTGTCTTACCTGCTGTGCTCTGCCAGCTTCATATCACACCGGGGTTACAATAATAAGATGAATGTTATAAACTGTCTTTCAGTAGTATGTGTTAAAACAGTAATTTTGTTTCCTACATCATGGAAATACTATCTTTCTTTAAATATTGTCTTACACTATCCTGAATAGGCAGGACTTCGCTTTGATGATGGAACTTTTGATACTGTAGCAGTGCTTCATCATTGCACTGTAGTTTCAACCAAGGGCCACACTATGATCTCATTGTGGAGTTTGAATCAGCTATTTGTTTATCGAGATGACATCATTTACAAGATTAGCAGATTCCAAAACACAAACTTGATTCCCAGTTAAAAATCACACAACACCAGGTTATAGTCCAACAGGTTTAATTGGAAGCACTAGCTTTCGGAGCAACACTCCTTCATCAGGTGAAGGAGCTTCCACCTTTTAACTTTGTACACCCCAGTCCAAAACCAGCATCTCCAAATCTTGATTCCCAGTGCGTGACAAAGACACTTTCTGATTCATCGCTTGAAAGTCTGACCTGATAAATAAAGGAGTATCTGGTTCTATGTAATATGCCAACAAGTTTAAACAACAACATTTAAAGCAAATACAGCCTTGAACAATGGAACTAGGATGTTGGAGAATTATTCTATGGAGACAATTCAAAAGAGGCATTAATCATGCCACACCTGAGACTTTTAAAGTAGTTGATATTGTCTCATTTTACCACACACCAATAGGTGGATCTTACAGTTTCTCACAAGTTGAGAGATGCAGAATTGAAAATGTGTGCTTCACTGGTTCCCACTCCTGTTAGCTCTACCACAGCAAATCGCATGTCAGACAACCCCAATTAGCAGATGTCCTGCAGGTTAGTGTCCAATTGCTGTTAGAAAGAGGATCTCTGCAGTCAATTAGGAACTCCTTCTACTCAGTCTGACAATTCCACCCAGGTTTGAGCATATGTGCCCAGTACAGTTTTGGGAGCATGATTAGGCCATGAACAATAAGTCAATCCCTACCACCAACTCAAAGGCCTCTTCTCTCTCCCTCTCTCTTTATTTATTAAAAAAATTGAAGAAACACAGTCTACTACCAGCCAAACATTGACACCTTCACAAGCTAACTCTGCTGCTACTGTCAGTCATGTTTCTGATTGCAATCCTTCTTCACTTCCTCACATCTACACAAATAGCTTCCAACATTTGTTCAATACAACCACAGAAATATAAAATTTAATTCAATTTCCTCTTTAACAAACTCAATTGATTGTTCATTGTTCTTTCCTAAATGTTGGACATGTTTCCAATTCTAGCGACCAATTGCCTTCTGTAATGTCAGAAAGTGATGGACTGACACTGGACTGACAACTAGACAGCACCATACCATATGATACATAATCAAGAGAGAGAGAAATCTGCCCAATTTTCTACTATAAAATCAAACCAAACACTTCTATTGCTATTTCTATGTTCCAGCAGCATCGCTGGTGGCATAGAGACTTCAGCATTGTAGAGTAGGAGTGCACTGTGGGAGGCACCATCTCTCACATGATTTAAAAGGACAGAGGAGCACTCACAATGACCTAACCAATATTTATCCCTCTACCAATGCCGCTAAACCATCACCCAGTTATGTACCTCATCACTGTTTACGGGACAATGTTATATGAAAAATGGTGGCGTGTTTTTCCATATTGTGACAAAATATCTCACAGATCATGTTGTACATACCAACTTGGGGCATAAAACAACTGATTTTGGTGAATTTTTATCGATCCTCGACGTACTTTCTGCTAAGGAATTCTACACTAGCAAAAGCAACAGGCCTTTCTTTTAACCTCAAGAATTTGTTTAACTACCTTATAATTTGGAGCATGGGATAAGCAGGTGATTCAGATGGTGTTGCAAAGAAGCTGCACGGGAGTTTCAGATACCCAGACAGAGCGGACTGTATTTGAACAACGAACATAAATCAGTTCCTGGGCAAAGGATTGAAGTACAGCGTTGTCTTAAGTTTAAAAGTGCAAATCTAACAAAGAAGGAATTTGTGCAAATGAAAAGCTAGTGTGAGAATGGTAGAAAGTGGAATCCACTGTGAAGGGGATGCCCCAGACCAATTGCACCCACAGAACTGTGACCAGCCAATGGCTTGAGCTTGAGAAGCTCATATTGGAGTGGATCTTCAACAATACCGGAATTGTTACATTGTCCCCCCAGTCATGCCACACACATACTTAATTGGGCAAAATCAAACCCTGGGTCCAGTAGAGATTTCAGAGAAACAGCCAACTGGTGTAGTCTCCTGTATTTTGAATGTAGGGTTACAGTCCATGTGTCACTTTGTATAATTAATTAATGCAACAACACATGCAATATTTATTTAATTTGAGCTACTAGTGCTGCTTTGTTCTCATTTCAAAACAGTGATCACTTACATCAACATAATAGCCAATTCTATTTTGAAACCCTGTTTACTAAAAGGTTTTTTAAAGTTTCAAATGTCAACATATATACACAATCTAAAATATCTTTATGTTATTTGTTCATTTTTCATGAAATTTCACTGTTTTATTTCTTTGCCAAACATTAGTAAACGTTGTTTTGAAACTCTGGCATATAATGTGAATCTTTAAGAATACAATTTCTCAAAAACAGCAAAATGAAGCATGTTGATCTTCTGTATTAATTGGAATTATATCTTTTTGACAGCTTTAGATTCTCTACAGTGTGGAAACAGGCCCTTCAGCCCACCAACCCTCCGAAGAGTAACCCACCCAGACCCATTTCCCTCTGACTAATGCACCTTACACTATGAGCAATTTAGCGTGGTCAATTCACCTAACCTGCACATCTTTGGACTGTGGGAGGAAACCCACGCAGACATGGGGAGAATATGCATACTCCACACAGACAGTTGCCCGAGGCTAGAATCACACCTGGTACACTGGTTCTGTGAGGCAGCAGTACTAACCACTGAGCCAACATGCTGCCCCAATTCGTTTGGAGATTTCTTGAGAATCCCTACAGTATGGAAACAGGCCCTTCGACCCAACAAATCCACACTGGCCCCCTCCGCAGAGTAACCCACTCAGACCCATTCCCCTGCCCTATTATCCTACACTTACTCCTGACTAATGCACCTAACCTACACACCCCTGAAGACTGTGAACAATTTTAGAAAGTGATCCCAATTATTAAATTGATCAATCGTTTGTGGAAGTTGCCATGATTACTCTATTAGAATGTGTTTAATCAGTTTATGATAGAATTAATGACAAAGTAGCCACATGGATTCCCCAATTTAATGTTGAATGTCAGTGACTGATTCCTATTGGTTGATTTGAGAAAATCAAATTCATTGCAGATATATAATAAAGCAAATATTTTTGTTTCCCTTGTAAAAAGATATGAAATCTGAGATCTGCTTACTTCCAAATGTCATTATTCCCATTTTCTGAGTACAGTAGAGATTTCCCCAGACTCTACCTATAAAGTCTGTATCTTGAGCAGTCTTTTCCTGAGGGTGGGGGAGTTCCAAACTAGGGGGCATATTTTTAAGGT
Organism: Chiloscyllium plagiosum; assembly: GCF_037043375.1. Lineage (NCBI taxonomy): Eukaryota > Metazoa > Chordata > Chondrichthyes > Orectolobiformes > Hemiscylliidae > Chiloscyllium > Chiloscyllium plagiosum. The sequence continues at coordinate 28,736,039 of NW_028270159.1, read as the reverse complement.
GAGAGGAGAAAGATTTAAAAGGGACCTGAGTGTCAACTTTTTCACACAGAGGGTGGTTAGATGTGAAATGAACTGCCAGAGAAAATGGTCGATGCAGGTACATTTCTAACATTTAAAGGACATGAATAGGAAATATTGAGAGGGATATGGGCCAAACACAGGCACATGAGGCTAGCTTAATTTGGGAAACTTAGTTGGCATGGAGAAGTTTGACAAAAGAGTTTATTTTCATGCCATATGACTCCATACTGAAGCTTCTTAAGGAGACACATGTAGTCTGGTTAAACAATTAAAGCAAGCTGAAATAAATAACATTGTCATTTTCAATCCTGGATTCTGGATTAATGGTGCTGGAAGAGCACAGCAGTTCAGGCAGCATCCGAGGATCAGTAAAATCGACATTTTGGGCAAAAGCCCTTCATCAGGAATACAGGCAGAGAGCCTGAAGCATGGACAGATAAGCTAGAGGAGGGTGGGGGTGGGGAGAAAGTAGCATAGAGTACAATAGGTGAGTGGGGGAGGGGATGAAGGTGATAGGTCAGGGAGCAGGGTGGAGTGGATAGGTGGAAAAGGAGATAGGCTGGTAGGACAAGTCCGGACAAGTCATGGGGACAGTGCTGAGCTGGAAGTTTGGAACTAGGGTGAGGTGGGGGAAGGGGAAATGAGGAAACTGTTGAAGTCCACATTGATGCCCTGGGGTTGAAGTGTTCCGAGGTGGAAGATGGGGCGTTCTTCCTCCAGGCGTCTGGTGGTGAGGGAGTGGAGGTGAAGGAGGCCCAGGACCTCCATGTCCTCGGCAGAGTGGGAGGGGGAGTTGAAATGTTGGGCCACGGGGTGTTGTGGTTGATTGGTGCAGTGTCCCGGAGATGTTCCCTAAAGCACTCTGCTAGGATGCGTCCAGTCTCCCCAATGTAGAAGAGACCGCATCAGGTGCAACGGATACAATAAGTGACATTAGTGGATGTGCAGGTAAAACTTTGATGGATGTGGAAGGCTCCTTTAGGGTCTTGGATGGAGGTGAGGGAGGAGGTGTGGGTGCAGGTTTTGCAATTCCTGCGGTGGCAGGGGAAGGTGCCAGGATGGGAGGGTGGGTTGTAGGGGGGCATGGACCTGACCAGGTAGTCACAGAGGGAACGGTCTTTGCGGAAGGCTGAAAGGGGTGGGGAGGGAAATATATCCCTGGTAGTGGGGTCTTTTTGGAGGTGCTGGAAATGTCGGCGGATGATTTGGTTTAATCCTGGAAATTCAATCTTGGAAATTGAGTTACACAAACAAGGAAAATCATATATTTAATCTCTAGTCTGAGTTATTTGCCTTATTTAAGCATGGTAGGACAGCTACAATTGACTTTAATACCTTTTTGAATATGAAAGGCAATTCAGACATTGTTTCCGCTACCCATCACTCTCCACCAAGCCCTGCTAAAATTACACATGGGCGGATTTCAGATTAAGTCAAGATCAGACTTCATTGTAATGATTCTAGTTGAATGACCTGCCAATAATCATTGGCAAGCCTTACACATAAATTATACTATCATATCTCATTACGCACACAATGCCTTCAGGAGGGAGGGAAGGAATTTTTTTATAAAAGTTAACAAGGAACAGTTATAACATGCCAGGCAGTAGCAACTATGCCAAGATATTTACTGTAAACCTGTTTCGTATAGTTTTAATAACCACTCCAAAGTCTGCTTACCTGTAATTATTTACACAGCAATTTCAAAGACCAAGCCTACAATCACACCTATTCGATGAGGTAGTTAATTTTGTCTTATTGCACATATTTCTTTGATCTCTTGGGGGCTGACAAAACCTTTTGATCGATATTTCTGGCAGCAGGTTTTTAGATGCTTCAGACTAAACACAACCATTAACATTTTCACACTGCACTTTTGAAAAGATTATTCGTTTTAACATCAATATTATTCCTGCCAGCATTAAGTTACTTGGACTTGGGGTTTGATAGTACTCACTTGTACAGGACATGCCTCAGGTCTGTATTCAGAAAAAAAAAGCAAAGCTACATTGTTTTCTCAGTTACCTAACATTAATTGAAATCTTGCTCATAAAGAGTGTATCAATTTCACAAAGAAAAAGTGAAAAAGGATAATGTCATAATCACAACCACCCAAAACTACGGTCTAATTTTGTATTCTAACTTACATTTCTTTTTGTTTCATTCCCTGACACTCAGACTGCAGACTGACAATATTTCTATAAGGTCAACAATAACTCTCTACCACTTTCATATCTGTGAACCAACTCTCATTCAAATCAAACATTTTAATCACTTGAAACATTTTCAGTGTATTTAAATTCACGTGTTCATAATTATTGGTCTTTAATTGTAATTAAGCTTTACTAAAATAACATAATTAGCTTTTGAACTAAAATCTGAGATTTATCAACAAAAAAGGCATCACAAGACTTTGTAGTTTCACTGTCACATTGGTGTGATGATCCAAAAAAGTGATCCCTAAACATTTATTTGTGCTTGTTTCATATTAATTTATCAACACAAATGTCTACATAGTATTTTTGAATCTTGGAATAAACAGAACAGCTGGTTCTGAATGCAATGGAAGATTTTAAAACATTGGTCTACTAGAAGTTGGTAAAGGGTACAGTAAATTAATATTAATTGGATATTTTTAACATGTAAAGAGTAAGACCAACACTAGAGACTTGTTATAGTCCACAAATGTACAATTTTCTTCATGATGCAATAAATACTATATGTGTTCACATAAAATTAAGTTTCAAGTGGTCCAGATACAATCCAGTAGATTTTGAAAGTGTCTGTTTCAAGACTTGAAAAATATGAGATTGTTAAACTTGAAAAGAAAATAGCAAGAAGAGAAAGAGATGAAGGTTCAGACTGGTAAATCTAAGACCATTACCAGGCAATTATTCTTCACACAAAGGGCAACCAACAAATGGATTAGACAAGCAGATAGAAAGTCAAACAGTTCTGGTTGTCATATTATAAAGAATATAGAGGTAATGGAGAGGATAAAGAGAAAACAAAAAAGGATGAGACCAGAAATAAATAGGTAACCATATCGTGAAAGGATTAATAGACTGGATCTCCTCTCTTGAGAAAAGAAGATTCAGGAACAACCAAATAAACATATTCAAATTTTGAATGTTTTGATAAAATAAATATGGAAAAAATGGTTCTTCGTGTGGGGAAGAGCAAAGCTATTAATACAAGACAGTTACTCAGAAAGCCAAGAATTTGGAAAAAACCTCTTTACTCTGTTACAATAATTATAAAAGAGGATCATCAGTGTTCAACTTTTGACTTGAATACTTGAGACTTTTATCAACTATATATAATTATAAAAAGGACATTACTGCCCTAAAATGTTTTTTTGTTGCAGAAGGTAAGTGCACTTTTTCCCTTAACTTAAGATCTGTAATTGTCTTTTCTTTAAAACAATCAACATCAAGCTGGTCTGACAACATAAGTCATTGCCGAATTCCTCTACACACCCATGTTTTGAACACTTGAGTGATAGAGAGAAGGTAAATCTCTCGGTTAATCTCCATGACCATTTGCTTTAGGTCATGGTTCTATGACAGTTACAATTCACTTTAATCTCTTTTGGTTACAAATTCAAATTCAATCAGTGTTCCCATTCCCAACACTTCCCAGCAACCCCAGCTAAATTACATGAGTGCATTTACAAGGAATTCAGTTTTTTTATGAGCTGCATGCATATGAACTGAAATCCACTTGAAGGACTGTTTTACCAGTTTTCAATAAATTTAATGCAAAATCAAGTGAATTACAAGACCAATTGTGCACCAGATGAATTCAGATGTGTGGTCCTTGCGTAAAAGAGCACAAAGGTTGAGAATGTATTCTGGAATTCCATTCTTAAAGTTTTCTATCTTTCTGTCCTTGAATTGGATTGAATTGAATTGAATTTATTGTCACGTGTACCAAGGCACAGTGAAATGTATTTGTGTTGTGAGCAATACAGGCAGATCACATAGTTAAGTGGCATAGATAAGTAAATAGCTCAACAGTGGCAAAAACAAAAACACAGGTATGGGCAAATGTTAAGAATTTGTGAGTCCATTCAGTATTCTAACAGCAGTAGGGAGGAAACTGTTACGAAACTGGCTGGTGCGTGTGTTCAGGCTTCTGTACCTTCTCACTGATGGTAGAGATTGTAGAAAAGCATTACCAGGGTGGGATGGATCTTTGAGAATGCTGGTGGCCTTTCCTTGACAGCGGGCCTGGTAGATGGATTCTATAGATGGGAGGTTGGCCTTTATGATTGTCTGGGCCGAGTTCACCACTCTCTGTAACCACCTCCAATCCTGAATGGAACATTTGTCATACCAGGTAGTGATACATCCAGACAGAATGCTCTTGATGGTGCACCTATAAAGGTTGACAAGGGTATTCGCCTTCATGCCAAATTTTCTCAGCTGCCTGAGGAAGAAGAGACGTTGTTAGGCCTTTGAAACCAGTGCATCCACATCAAGCGTCCAAGAAAGCTTGTTGTGGATGACCACTCCCAGGAGCTTGACACTCTCCACTCATTCACGCAAATCTACCTGTTTCGCCAAGCTTTTGGTAATTTCCTCAATATCTCTATGTAAAAGGCAATCAGTTAGGTGATGATGTAAAAGAGCAATACTCTTACAAATGTGAACTTATATTTCCAATGAAAGGTCAGCCGTGCCATTGATGTGCCCTCAACAGCATTACTTTTCCATTGCCTTTTGCACTACATGCAGGTGTGAAGGGCAGATCCAGCCTGGCATCACTTCATCTGGTGCACGGCTGGTTTCAAAATGCTCTCAGTGCTGGGAATCCCAGGATTGTGATTACTTCTTCCATCGCTAAGAACACAATAGTGTGAGCAGTTTGCCATAGAGATGACATAATGAGGGGAGCTGTGGAGTATAATTTGATAAAACTCACTAGAGCTCACAGGGAGAACCACACCCCCTGCATCTCCCCAAAATCAACACTAAGCCAATATATGATTGAATGCAACGCATAATATTTGTAACAAAACCAATTGTTCACCAGATGAATTAAGGTGTGTCATCCTTGTAAAAAAGTCCCTAGATATAATAGTCAACTTTGTTGGATTACATATCTGAATCAATTCTGATGATATTATAACAGCCTGTATTTACATAGCACAACTGGACTATCTATGCTTGTTTCTGAGGGTTGGGCCATGCTCAGCCATTGGATTGGTCCACATTACAGGCAAAGCATTGCAGCCATTTGTTATTGCTTTCTGCAGGATGGCTGACCAGGGAACTCTCACTTTTACCACCTGTCATTGGGTATATTAGAAGAATTTAAAATGATAATCAACTTGTTTGATCACATTACAAACACAGCTTCTGAAGCCAAAGAGTCCTGGCATGGGACTCAAAGCCAGAACTTCTGGCCCAGAGGTAGAGATGACACCATTTCCCAACAAGATCTTGTTTATAGAACAGTGCCTCTGGGAATATTGTCCTGAAGTCGCAGAACAAATATTGAACTTTTGACAGAGATTGAGTAAAGGTGGCCTAAAGCTGAGTCAGAGGTAGAATGCTTTTAAAAGAGAGAAATAAAGATTTCACAGTTGAGATTCCAAAGTTATGGGGATGTCCAGTAACAATAAATCATTCAAATCAATTAAGCTGAGTGCATAAGGAGAAAGATGAATCATGGGGCTGTATTTAAGGGAAAGGATGAAAAATTGGAGAATGCGACAGAGGTCAAATGGAGAAAGGCCATGAAGGGATTTATGGGTAAAGACCTGGTACAAAAGTAAAGGCACAGCACACATCAGCAATGATCTGGAGGTAAGTGAGTGGGTTATAGTGCAGGCTAGCAAATCAAAGGTGAAAGCTTTTGCAACTTAAAGTTGAAGCAGTGAGGTGGCCAGCAAGAGAAACATTGGAAAGATCAAGTACAGAAATATGTGATTGAGTCAGTAGTAGTAAGGGTCACAGAGCAGTAAGTAGGCAGTATTGCAAAGAATAAAACTAGTAGCTTTGGCTTCAAATATAGCGTGGAACAGGGCTTTCCAGGGTAGGGATTGAGACCCAAGATGAGGCCACAAGCAGAAACTTCAGGGTCTTAAACTCTAAGGCAGCAATGCCCACTGTGGACCTCTGATTGAGTTATACCAACTCCATGCCTGTTCCAACAAGACTGGGCCCCTACTGTCAAATGCCACCACCCGCCTCACTCTCTCTCACCCACCTTTCATTGTGTTCCTAATAGGTCAAAACAATTTACAAGCCTCAAAATGGGGTCACGTTGGTAAAAGGTTTGGGAAGTACCAGTATAGGATTTAAAATTCAACACAGGGTCAAATAGACAAATAGTTTGTGTGAGGGACCAAGAAAAAGAATGGAAGTCGTAACTGACTACTTTGATTATGGCAGGATAAAAAATTTCAGAGCCACAATCACAGAGGATATTGTTGATCACTTTGACGAGGATGGCTTTCTCATTGTGAGTATGGTGAGCGTTGAACAGGGTGTTCAATAAAATAAAAATTGAGAAATGTGCAGATGCTGTAAATCAAAATCAAAAATAGAAGTTGCAGGAAAAGCTCGGCAACTCTGTCAGCATCTGTCAGGAGAAATCAGAGTTAACATATCAGGTTGCGTTCCGAGGAAGGGGTCACTCGACCTGAAATGTTAACTCTGATTTCTCTCCATAGATGCAGCCAGACCTGCTGAGCTTTTCCAGCAATTTCTACTTTTGTTTCTGTTCAATAAACATTCAAGGTCCAAAGAAAGGATGGGGAGGTTAGAAGTGTGATGTTAATTTGTAAGAATTGATGGTTTAAAGGACAAATCTTTGAAAATAATATGGCTTTAAAAAGCAGAAAGACTGTGTACAAGAAGAAAATGGAACATGTCAATGAGCAGGGGAATTAGGGCAATTAGTTCAGGGGGAGTTTGGATATTAGGTGGGCAAGGAATCAACAGCTGAATATCCTGACTGTGCATGTGTAGGAATGAAATGCTCCCATTTAGACTTGACTGCTATGTTAGACTGGTATCCTGGACATCTGAAAAAATCTTCAAAGTTCAGAGAGAAACTTCACACATTTTATTTTCTTAGGAATTTATGCTTCTTTTTGGTCTCCTTGCTCAAAGATAAAATTACACAGTGAGACGCTGAAACATGACAAGTTGTTTGTTCAAAAGAACAGATCTGAGGTGTAAATAATCCTTTTCCATTCCCTAACTATCTACTCTTTTATTCTAAGTAAAAGTGGACAGTTCTGGAAAATAATAAAAGGCACACCCAGCATCTGTGGAAAGAGAAACAGAATTAATATTTCAGGTCAAAGGTTGTAGGAGATGAATTAATTTTGAAAGAATGCTAATAATATTACATTCTTCAAGCAGATTGCTGTTGTAACATTCAAGAGCTCTATCATTTCTGCTTCACTTTCTGTTGATCTAAACTGGTACAAAAATGTTGATATACTTCAGATATAATTGGCTTCCAGAAGAAGCATATTCCTGACTGAAAATTGCACATTTTTATTAAAGTAAAATTAATTTAAAAACTATTGGCCTCAGCACAATGAATTCCAGTATGGCTGAAAGAAAAAGAGAAAAGCTTTTCATCTTGCAATCATCAGGACACACTCAAGAATATCAAATTTTAAAAGGAACAATAGTTTATACTGCCCTGAGATACAGGATAAGGTAAAAGCAATGACTGCAGATGCTGGAAACCAGATTCTGGATGAGTGGTGCTGGAAGAGCACAGCAGTTCAGGCAGCATCCAAGGAGCTTCAAAATCGACGTTTCGGGCAAACGCCCTTCATCAGGAATAAAGGCAGAGAGCCTGAAGCGCGGAGAGAAAGCTAGAGGAGGGTGGGGGTGGGGAGAAAGTAGCATAGAGTACAATGGGTGAGTGGGGGAGGGGATGAAGGTGATAAGTCAGGGAGGAGAGGGTGGAGTGGATAGGTGGAAAAGGAGATAGGCAGGTAGGACAAGTCCGGACAAGTCATGGGGACAGTTATGGGGCGATGTGGTTGATTGGTGCGGGTGTCCCGGAGATGTTCCCTAAAGCACTCTGGCCAGGTAGTCATGGAGGGAACGGTCTTTGCGGAAGGCGGAAAGAGGTGGGGAGGGAAATCCGTGACTACCTGGTCAGGTCCACGCCCCCCTACAACCCACCCTCCCATCCTGGCACTTTCCCCTGCCACCGCAGGAACTGTAAAACCTGCGCCCACACCTCCTCCCTCACCTCTATCCAAGGCCCTAAAGGAGCCTTCCACATCCATCAAAGTTTTACTTGCACATCCACTAATGTCACTTATTGTTGCTCCTGATGTGGTATCCTCTACATTGGGGAGACTGGGCGCATCCTAGCAGAGTGCTTTAGAGAACATCTCCAGGACACCCGCACCAATCAACCACACCGCCCCGTGGCCCAACATTTCAACTCCCCCTCCCACTCTGCCGAGGACATGGAGGTCCTGGGCCTCCTTCACCTCCGCTCCCTCACCACCAGATGCCTGGAGGAAGAACGCCTCATCTTCCACCTCAGAACACTTCAACCCCAGGGCATCAATGTGGACTTCAACAGTTTCCTCATTTCCCCTTCCCCCACCTCACCCTAGTTCCAAACTTCCAGCTCAGCACTGTCCCCATGACTTGTCCGGACTTGTTCTACCTGCCTATCTCCTTTTCCACCTATCCACTCCACCCTCTCCTCCCTGACCTATCACCTTCATCCCCTTCCCCACTCACCCATTGTACTCTATGCTACCTTCTCCCCACCGCCCCGCCCCCCCCTCCTCTAGCTTATCTGTCCACGCTTCAGGCTCACTGCCTTTATTCCTGATGAAGGGCTTTTGCCCGAAACGTCAATTTTGAAGCTCCTTGGATGCTGCCTGAGATACAGGATGCTGATTGGATGGCAAGTGGACTCTGATTGGTTGAGTTATTGCTATGGAGTATGCACCAAGGAAATGTTACCCGCATCAAAATGAATTCATAAACACTATTAGAATTTGTTTAAATTTATGCCTGTGATAACCTGTACAAGCCCATGTGGAATCAATAATTAATCTCCTTGTGGAGCTCATTGAATATGAGTTCCCTGTCCATCTAGAACTCATCACCCAAGCCCTTTATAAAGCAGACCTCGGGATGGGTCTGTAGAGCTATCTGTCCCAGGCTGGGACTAGTCTATGTACACTACAAGTAATGGATCCATTTTGGTGTTCAACAATAAATGATGTTCCTTTCCAGCCTGGTTTCCTGAGTTATTACAGTTTCCAAGGATGATGCTGACAAGGTGGCATTTTTTGTACATCAATGATTGTTCTGAGTAGGTGCTGCAAGGCTTCTCGTAACAATTTATTTTAGAACTGAGAAGTTAGATTATGAGAAAATTAAAAGGCAAAGGCATAGTATGGGACCATTAAATGTAGACAATAGTGGTTGAGTGGCAGGTTCTCTTTTCTGAAGGATGTTAGTGAATCAGTTGTCTATAAACATGGATGGATTTATTTTCCAGTGACAGGCCACAAGCTGCAAATTCAATTTTACAACTTGCTGTGATTGTAGTTCTGAAGTGTTTTTGAGGAGTGAAAGTATTAATGTGTCAATGAGAAAGTCACTAGCTGGGCTTGTCTGCCAGAAAGAAAAATACTTTAATGGCCTTTCCTAGTTGTGAAACGTTTTTTTTGTTTCAATCATCAGGGTGCAAATTTTGAAATGATATAATTAAAAACAAAAATGCAGTTAACTCAGACAGGCACATTCAGTATAATATCTGCATCACTATTATAATTACTGTTTGATGTTTAATTTTCTAAATTAACCTGGCTTATCTAATAAAGTACACAACTGTTCTGCATGACTTTTAAATGAGTACAGTATTACCATGCAATGATAGTTAAATCACAATTGCACATTATTATGTTAATTTGTTGTAATTGTAAATCAAATCAGTGATAATTACCCATTGTATAATTGAAGGCAAAGTTAAAATAAAGCTGCATATGTTATAGATGGACTTTGGGAGCAGTATGTACGAAACTCAAAATGCATATGGGCTCTTTTCTGGTTATGTATCCTTTAACATCTATTAATATACAATTTAGTTAGATAAAAGATATAGCTGCACAGAAGTTTTCATCCTCCTTGCCTTTGTTCAAGAAAAAAAAAGTTAATGTCATAGTCATAGAGATGTACAGCATGGAAACACACCCTTCGGTCCAACCCGTCCATGCCGACCAGATATCCCAACCCAATCTAGTCCCACCTACCAGCATCCGGCCCATATCCCTCCAACCTTCCTATTCATATACCCATGCAAATGCCTCTTAAATGTTGCAATTGTACCAGCCTCCACCACTTCCTCTGGCAGCTCATTCCATACACGTACCACTCTCTGTGTGAAAAAGTTGCCCCGTAGGCCTCTTTTATATCTTTCCCCTCTCACCCTAAACTTATGCCCTCTAGTTCTGGACTCCCCGACCCCAGGGAAAAAACTTTGCCTATTTACCCTATCCATGCCCCTCATAATTTTGTAAACCTCTAAAAGGTCACCTCTCAGCCTCCGACACTCCAGGGAAAACAGCCCCAGCCTGACTGTACAGATGTATAAAGAAAAAAAGGAAGATTTTTCTTATTAAAGTGACATTCAGGACCACAGGGTGCCCAAAAGTGCTGAACAGCTAATGAAAGTACTTTTTGAAGCTTTTATGATGTATGAACTACTATACTCAATTAGTGCAGAGAAGTTTCTTTCAACAGCAATTTGGTAATGACCAGATAATCTGTTGCTTACATTTAGGTTGATGAATAATTGTTGGCCAAAATTGTGCCATTAGATCTATAGTATTGTGTTCCTGTGAGAGCACATATAGGAGACCCTTTTAACATTTCTTCTGGAAGGCAGGATCTCTAACTGTGCAGCACTGCCTCTTTACTAGAGTCAACCTTGATGTTTGTGATTAAGGTCTGGAGTGGAGCTTAAACTCATGATCTTTTTACTCAAGCAAAAGTACCAGGATATAAGACGCGATTGGCAAACCTAGAGTTATAACATATGTTTGGCATTTGACCACAACAGTAAAAAGGTTATGCAAATCTAACTTGTATGTGTTTTTTGATATGGAATCATGAATGGTAAGAAGGAAGCTGTAGAATAATTTATTGATGATTTTAGAC